>NC_134314.1:45390678-45690678 GCF_964195595.1 Calonectris borealis | reverse complement strand
AAAATTATGTAATAGGAAAACTATAGTATGAAAGAAATTGAGGTATGTCGAGATTAGCAGCTCTCGAGCAATAAAAACTTAATGTATGGCTCAAAATTTAGAAAGCCTTTAAAATAGTGGTTCTTTTGTAAAAATATATGTTGTTTTGGCTTATAAAAAAAGACAGTCCAGAGAGATTTTTATACAAAATAGCTTGCTGACAAAATTATTTTAAAATATTGAAAAATCTATAAAAAAATGTAGGCTGAATCTGTCATTCTAACTCCACGAGGACAGTCTCTTTCTTAGTAAGAAAGCCTCTAACATCAGTAAGTCTACTTAGCAGCCTGTGTGGCAGAATCTAGCCCTAAAATATCTTTAGAACAATGTGTAGTGTAGACTTTCTTTCTTCATAATCCATACTAAAATGTACAGTAGAAACAGACTTAGGCATAATTCTGTTGCCCTCACACAAAACTCTGAGATCCAGGAACCATCTGTCTTCCCCCAAAACACACTGAACCTTCTCATTGTTTTCTTGCCTTCTTCTATAAGCAATAAATTTAAGGAAATACACAAATGTGTGTATGTGCATGTGTGTCTATGTCCGTGTAAACCTCGAGGGGGAGAAAACACTATAGCAAACGAAAACAAAAGTAGAATTGATTGGACTTAAAAATATTCAGGCAACAGATTGACTGCTGTTAAACTCTTGGATTACTTTCCAATGTCCAGTACTATCCCTCACTCATTCTCAAGGGAGAGTGAAAGAATTGCTTATTTTTCATGAGAGGTAGGACCTCGAAAGACAGGTAATGGCCATTCTGCTGCAAGATCATATAACCACAAACTCTGAAAACTCGATACTTAAGCTGAGCAATAATTTTAGGGATGTGGATTTTGAAAAATGGTTATGTTCCTCCATCTCACTATGGCATCCTTCCGTGGTAAGATAAACCTGATGTACACACATGTAAGATTCATACAGAAGAAATGTCATAAGGGAGAAAAATGGGAGAAAAGGCAACACCTCCATCAATAAGCAAATATGGGCCAGGTGCAAGAAATATACCCAAACCAGTTCAGATGCAGGTAGAGCACTATTGTAAGTCTATTTTTGCATGCCCGTTTAAATTCTGTAAGCCTCCATAAATGCAGTTATCATTACCATTGTTGCCTTATCATTCTCAGTGATTGCTCTCTTTCAGTCAAGTACAAAGGCAGGCTGAATATAAATGTTTTGTCATAAAACTGCTATTCAAACAATAAAAAGGGTTATAATAGTACTAAAAAAATCACCCCCAGGGCTGCAGCACAGACTGGTAGTATGCATATTCAGGCAGCACAAAGCAGTTCTAGTCACATACTTCTACCCATAGGACCCTTCCACTGCATCTGTACTTAATATCAGCATGTTGCCAAAAGTGATCCAGATATTATCAGGTAGTCAAGATATACAGAACATTTTGGAATCTCATTCAATAAAAGGAACACAGTTTAATATTATTGCGTATATGTATTGAATTCAGCAAATATCAACAAATTTAGCTTAAGGATTTTTCTTTAATTTTTAAAAAGAAAACTGCTTCAGTTATGTTTTCTGCCTTTATCCAAAAATGCTTTTGTTGGTCCCAGGTCTAGCCATGTAGTGCCACCCAGGGGCCAACTGCAACATGGTTCAACACTGCCATCTTGCCAACTAGTCTCAAAAAAGCATTATGCAATAAATCCCAGACCGTCTTCTGCACAGGTTTAACTATTCTTTTTAAAATGGTGTCCTTTGGTATCCTTTTTTGTAGCATAGAGACAAGAGAGGTAGGGTCAGGTCAGGCACGGAAGGGTGAAAGAACACGTAACGAGCAAGGGACCACCAAAACAAAACAATTACTCCCACAGAGTGACAGGATGGTTATCTGATCCAAAAAAAGAAAAAAAGAAAAAAAGAAAAAAGAAAAAAAACCTCACAGGTAGAATTTAAAACAAAAGGTTTATCAGCACCAAAAGCCCACTGCCCTGGGTAAATGTGCTTCTTTGCAACAATAAAGACAAATAAAGTACTAAAAAAGGATAAAGCAGGAGATTACAGACCTAGCTGGGGTTTGATAAATGGCACTCTACTCCACTCTGCTTATTGTGTACTTCATACCTCGCTCTTGAATATGGAACAGAATTTTATTAAAGATTTAGCCACGGTGGTGGTGGTGACTGGCTCACAGTAATTTTCCTACAAAGTAGTTTAATCTATCACAGGGCAGACAGTGCACCTTCTTACCATGTATCATATCTGTCTATTGAGTAAGTGCTATCCAAATCCAATTTCTTTTCATTTTTGGAACCCGTGATGCATATTCAAGATACATTTTCTTTTTGTCTGTGGCCTAAATTAGGTGCTGTATAAAGAAAAAAAGAAAAAAAAAAAGTGAAGTAATAAAAAAGACTGGACTCTGGAGGCTACATTTCTCAGTGGACATTTTCTTTTCCCTCTTTTTTTTTTTTTTTTTTAAAGATTCACTACCGTACTAATGATGCAAAACAATGGGCATGTATGGTTGTCACTGCACTCACGACACTGCCATGCACAGCCATACCTCCAAATCCTTGCCCCAGCTCTTACAGGTGAAACTTATAAAACCACTGCAATAAAGCCTTAACTTTCTTTAATATTTCAATGCCTGTTTTCTGTATTTAATTAAAATATTGACCAAAATCATTGTGCTTTATTTTACTGAAGGATTTGAGGCTGGAAAAATTGTTGGTTTAGGCAATCAAAAATAGAGTCTGAGGATTTAGAAATTACAGAATGGTTCTTTTTTTTACCCAACCAAGCCTAAGATACAGCTTCTAACAATTTCTTCATTTTAAGTGTAAATGACCCTATATGATTCAACAAGAATCTAAGAAATTAAGTACTTCTAGTGTCTGATAATTTCTCATTTCTAATATGTATTTCCTCCCAGACCATTGCTTTTGGTTTAGGGACTGGCGGATTTTTCCTTTTCCTTACTTCTGTATGTCTGCTGAGCATGTTTGCCAAACTGAGAGAAATTCAAGATGTCTAATCATAAATTGATTGTTACCCTCTAAAGGCCCCTTTTTTGGAAACTACCATTAATATAGAATATAGGAGTCCTCCCAGATCTCAGCATGAAGCACATCAAATCATAAAATATAGAGGTAGTTCAACAAACTTTCCAGGGGCAATTAAAGGTGATGGACTTGGTCCTTTGTGGTTTGTATCCTCTGTGTGTTAGAGTCTGATTCCATTCCCTTTGTTAAACCAGCACCTAAGATCAGTGTATGCATTTCAAGGTGATAATCAGAACGTTTAATCTAATAACATGTTGAATTTATGCCTGCTACACTATGGATGATTATCAGATGTTAAATTTAGTGTGCCAAGAGAAAATTTATTTTCTATATATGAGTATTTTTTTACCTAGAGTAGCTTCCAAAGGGCAATCTTGGAAATGTGAGAGTCTTAGCCTAGAAGAACTAGCCGATATCATCAAATCTATTCCAGCTTTGATCCCATGGAAGGATTTTTTTCAGGTTGTATCAACATGAATCTTTCTTTCAACTTGATCTTCTTTTTTGACATAGGCAACAGGCTGAAACAGTTACCTCTAACATGTTTTTTCACTTGATATCCACGATATCATATTTTTCTCTCGGACTTTCTGTTTCTAATCTCTGTCTTCTTATCACCATATTTTTCCTTAATAATTTAAGCATCACTATCCTAGTGCCTGTAGACATAGTCCCATTCAAGTCTGAGACTTCAACAACAGCAGAGACTACAAAAAATGGTGTTCACATACTCAGTAGTAATTTTCATTAGTGTCTGCAAAATGTGTGCATGACTAACAATTTCAGTCCATATTTCACCTTAGACAAGACTACGGAAAAAGCAAGTTAGGTTAGAGTACTCTGAGTTTGCTGAGAGCTTATTACATCCTAGAAATTGTTCTCGAAGTCTTTCCTAATCAGTTCCCTGCCTCTACAAGGACAACACTTACACTCATACAAGAATTGAAAGGATTGCCAAATTTTTCATTTTATCATGGGATTTCTTCCCTGATTCCATTACAGATCGTATTTTTGTTTAGTGAACAATATACACTGTTAACATACACTTTGAATGAAAAAGCATACAGCTTAACCCTTTCATTTTCTACTATTTCAGATTTCCCCTTAGTGTTAATATTACCGAATCTCATTATTTCTCTGTTCAGATGTAAATCACCCTATGTCCTGTTTCTTCCAAGCTGACAGTTTAGTCACCTTTGACTGCAATGTCCACTACTGCTCCTGTGAAGGGTGTTCTCTGAGGTAGCAGCACTCATGTAGTGATGTCCTGTGAGAGCCTGAAAATACTTTCAATGGAGTTGACAATTGATGGAGTTAAATGCTTGCAATTTTTCCTCAAAAGGCAGGCTTTTTCATGACTTTTTATGTTTATTGAGGTTACAGTTGTGCTGCTTCTTTTGGTCTTCTAATGCCTTTCTGTCTAATGTCTTTTTTGCAGCACTGCAGATCCTCTATCGTATCCACAGCATCAGGGCACTGTCTACTCTGAGCATCTTTCTGGTCTTACTTTACTCTTACTTAGCAAAGTAAATGACTTTTAAAATTTGGATTGGTCAGCACGAGCTTTCCAAAGTTTTCTGTCCAAGGTCCCAGACCCATCTGGGTTTCAGAGAAAGGACTCAGTTAGCCCCCTAACCTGCAATATTTAAATTTTCCTTTAAATAACTCCCAAACACTTTTAGAGTTTCATCTTTGCTTAGAAAATGCTTAGAAAAAGCCCCTGTTTTATATTTATATGGAATGGAATACTCTTCAAATTTCTCTAATACAACTAGTTTTCTTAGCTGATTTACCTGAGAACTACTGAAAACATCAAGCAGTCAGTAGTTAGTAGTTGATTATCATCCTATCAAAAGAAATAACACTACCACTTAATGTCTTTATTCTGAGGTATCTATTTCTTGCAGTTACTTACTAGAAGTGCTGTTTAAACCTTATGCTGTTGTCCTACACATCTTCAGAGAATTTGTAATGGGTAGAGATTTGACAACTCTCTTTTTCCATCAATGATATTTTCTCAGTTACTTGTGGTATTTTATCTCATTTTACTTGTGGTATTACATTTTCTTAAGGAAACATTCTGATCTATGGAGTTTGACAGAGGCCTGTATTATTATTATCTGAGTTGCAGTTGTTCTCCACTACACACTACTAGGTACTTACTACACACTGTACTAACGAAGTAGAATTTAACATGGGCTTTCACAGCTACAGTTTCCCCAGATGGGACTAAAAACTTGTAGATAATAGCAGAGACAAGATAACCAAAAAAAGACCTTATACAACCACTGTCAGTAAGGATACTGTCCAGACAGGCAACAATATAAGCAAAAGTGAGCAAAACTAGACTTAAAGCTCTGCTTATGTGAAATGTTATAGCACCAAGGAATAAGGCTTCTCAGCTTCTATGCTTAAGGAGAAACCTAACTGAAGCATGTCACTAACCTGGGGAAGAGGATATTGGACATTTGAAGAAGATACTTTGAACATGAAGATCAACAAATATTTAAGAGAAGAACTAAACAAATGAACATCCTGACTTTCACATTAAAAGGCCTGGCCCATGTAATTACAAATATGAAAAAAGAAGCTGAGGAGAGAATAAGTCCAGGACCATCTCAGGCCAATCCAAAAGTTTTGAAAATCTGTCACTGTGGATATGAGAAAAATGCAGTCATACATGAAAGAGATCTATCAGCTTAAGTATGTACAGAAATAACTTGCTGTAGGAACAGAATTACAGGAATGTTGCAAGTCAGAAACACTGACAGAAATCATGCAGGAAAAAAAATCGCAAGATATATGTTAGAATTAGATATGCCTTTACTCGCCATCACATTCAGAATGTTACATTCATAAAAACTTGGGACAATATCTGACCAGAAAGAAAAAATAGTTTAAATAGAAAAATCAGAAATCATTAATACAGTGAAGAAAAGTCTTACTGTACTTTAGAGTAGCTTTCAAACTGAACGATGAGAAAAACTGATTTGGCTACACTGCTATAGGATGAACCTTCATTTTGAGTCAGAAACACTATATTTAACATGCACCTGCTTTGTTATAAAATACCTTCTTTGATGAATTATAATAAAATCACTGTCATTCCTGAGACAAATTAAAACTATATTTTTCTTTTCATTTCATAGAGAGGTTGGTCTTTTTCTGCAGACATCTGTATAACCTTAGAATTTTAAGTTGCAATGGTAACCAAGCACAAAAGCAGCTATTGCACACCCACACACCTCTGGCTGTTTATACCTTCACTGGTTTGAGAAAAAAATGTGCTTCAGCTGGACTGTGAACCAATCCCTAAGGCCAGATCATTCTTTGACAAAAGCAGGAAGTACTGTCCTAGAATATTACTTCAGGTTAGCTGCCATATTTTAGCAGGCAGATAATATTTCTAAGAATCTGTTTTTGCATCCTTTGAGATGAACAAAAAGCATCTCAAGAATTTACTTATTCATCTAGTTTACCACTTAAAGATTTTGAAACCTAGATTCCTTTTCAGAGTTTTTCATTATGGAGTATTTAGAACCTCTCTTTCCTCTCTGTTTTAAACCACTATATGGGTTTTGGTCCTGACTCTCAGTTAGAACAGTACACACTCCTCTCATTTTCAGTAATTGGGTCTGAAGAATAAGTTGCATTGCTTCTTACTTGACAGAGGACAATATGAATTAGAGCAATAAGAAACTATATTGCAGCAAGAAAGTAAGGCTTAAGATGAAGGAATCTCAACATTACACATCAGCAATCAAAGATGATATAAAATTGTTATTTTAAAACAATCTAAAATCAACTCTTAAACATTAGTTTAAAATTCAGATTAAACTTTACAAAATCTAAATGTCCTGAAATATGGACATGCAGATACCATTTCAACATAAAGCCAAGTTTTCATCATGGCATCTATCCATAATACAATCATGTGAAATATGTATTACAACCTCAAATAAGATTAAACTGATTTGACTATTTCATAAAGTATTTACAGGCAATAGACCAAACCCTGCAATTCTTCTAAACTAAAGCACCTTTCTTGAAATCTAGCAGCAAGGGTACTCTACACGGACTCTACCTGAGAAACCAACCAAGAAATTTTTTTTTCTAAATAAAAAATTATCTTTTTAATAATTTTGATTAATAAGAAATACTTGAAAATGTCTTTTAAAATTTTAATAATTTTCCCACCTACAGCAAAAAAATCTCTGTCAGAGATCTAATTTTGGTACAAGGATCAACGGATACGCCAGATCTGTCCGGACACCTGGCTTCACACTGTCCTTTTCCTTTTCAGCTACTTCTGTCAAGATTTATATCCTGTCATGTCCATAGCAAGCACATACTTCTTTAGCCCCGCTGCAGGATTCGGTTCTCAGTCTGGACCAGAAACACCGAGTAAGCCAAGCAAGACGTTCAGCATGCGACCTCTGAGCATGCTGCCTTGAAGTGGGGAGGGTCCACACTGCTCTCTAACCTGGATACCTCAAACTTTCAGTGAATGTTTGGAGATTTAGTAACCAAAGGCTCAACATCATAATTAAAGAAATAAAAACCAGTCATTAAACATCATGCACAGCCATCACACTCAGATGATATTCAAACAGTATGTGTAATATACGTATTCGGTCCCTCTGTGTTTGGCAAGTTGGACTGTTCACCATTTGAGTAAAAGCTAGGAAAAAAATTTAAAACACAAATATGTTGATGTTGCTTAGACTCTTCAAAGTTTTTTTGAGAATTTTTAACATATATTTTTTCCCCTACAAAGGGAACATCACTCAGTTACACAACAAGTTGGTTCAGCTGTTATGGTTATATATGCAGTAAACAAAAACATGCAAAGAAATTTATTCTTGTTAAAAAAACTAATAAAATCTAGGACATATTCACAGATGCAGGAAGGTTCCTCTGTCCTCCTTGAGCTCATTAGGAAAGTGAATAAGGAAATTACCTCTTCTGCCTATGTATTCAATATCAGCTTTATCTTGAAACAGCATGGTTTCATTAGTATCTGTCACAACATTACCTTTATATTAGAAATAGCTTGAAGCCAATATCCCAGGTACAACAGTCCTAAACCCTGGGAAAGGCCAGATACAGGCTGTGCAATACAGAGCGCCTTTGCATCTTATGAATGATGGCTTACTGCTGGAAAATTTTACTTTTCTTTCTTGGTCTCATCTATCTAGGACTTTTTCATATAACCCATGGCTAACAATGTATTTTTCTAGGCTAAATTACTGAAGACATAATGATATTCAGAAAGTAAAAAAAAAAAAAAAAATCACTGAATTATATTATTGCTCAATATAAATATTTGCCCAGAAGTGTTTCTCTAATCAATATTTAAAGTGAGTCAAGGAAGTTTAATAGCTAAATCTTGCTCTCATTACATGTCATCATCTTTTATCTGATATCTTCTGAAGCTATAGACCCCTCAGAGGTTGGGAGAAAGCAAACAATTAATTTCACAAAATTTTCATAAGAAAAAACTTCTCATTTGAAAAAATATAACAAAACTGGATTAACATTTTCATGCAGTCAGGATGGCACTAACATAATGCAATAATTTCTTTAATAATGAAATATGCTTTGATCCTATTACACGTTTCAGAAATAATTATATCCTGTCAAAACACAAAAGAAAATCAAAATACAAATGGTTCACAAACAAAAATCACTGTAAATAATGAGCAATACATCGATATCTATTTAGGACAAAGACTGTACTTAGGGAGTGTGTGTATACATGTGTGCACGTGTGCTCATGCACATATTGTTGTGGTGCCTACCAGAAATGACTCCTGATCTGGTGTCTGCTATTTCTGCCCATATGCCATTGTGACAGCCCTGTGCTGAAATCCAAGTCAAATCTGTATTTGCGCTACAATTTTCAGTGTACCAATGAACAAAACATATTGCTGGTTTTTTTCAGTTATGAAGATATCTCCTATTTTGTAAAAAAATTTACCAAAACCTCCCATACGAACATGATATCAAATCTTTTTGCAGGATGAGTCACTGGTGAGAATGAGCATTGAAGAATGATATGATTTAAAGTACTAACGAGGCCCTTAAAGTACTAAACAATTTACTTATGGCGTACTTGTCTCTTACAGTGCCAGCTCTGAATTGGGAAACCAAAGCACTAGGTGCTACCCTAAACAAAAACAAAGGTCTCTGCCCCAAACTGCTTACTATGAAAGCGCAAGATCAACAGAAACTCTTAGTACTGAGGGACAGATAGGAAAACCAAGGAAACAAACCTATCAATGGAATAGTCAGTAGTCTCTAAATACCAGCCGGGTTTATTAATTACAAATTATACTGTGAATGTGCTATTTTTAGGCTCAAATGCTGAAAGTTGCCTAGGGGAATGAATGCCTAATTTCTGCAGGAGCTCTGTATCCAAATCAAGTTTTCTAGATAATTCTGCATACAGCAGTTAAATTTCTAGGTAAAACATAAATATTTTGAACCCACATAAATGCACAGACTGTGATTCACTTCACTCATTAGTAGATGAAGTGATTATAATTTTTTTTTAAATTCAGTGCAAAAAAATTATCTGCATTACCTCCCCAAAGCTTAAATACGTCTTTTAAAAAATGTTTAGCACTTGAAAGTTCTAGTTAATGCAACATTTTCCATGTAAAGCTTGATCTGCTGTGCCGAATTATCAAAGATAGCACAGACCTCTCAGATCAGCAAAAATCAAATGAGCATTTTTAGTCTCAAGGGCTTTTTGTTGTGAAACTGGGAAAAATACATTGGCACACAGGTACAGTTACTCCACTGCTTTCTCTGCTATCCTACTTGTGCTTTGGATTACTAGAAGAGCAGTGACAAGCTTAGCATAAAGATGAGACAATCAAGAGTTAGGAAAACAAAATAATTAGAAAAAAATGACATAAACCAAAACTAAATGCAACAAAAGCCACTACATATCATCAATAGAGAGAATTTTATTCATGTGTTCTGTTCTTAGCATTGATTAATTATGGCAAGTGTAGTTTAGGAAAACTTTTTAAGAAAATCTTCCAAGAATCTTGAAGTAAGTTATCTTATGGAAGTAAGATGATGTAGTAGTGATACTACTAGACTGGAAACCTGGAAGGACTGCTGCTGACTACTACTGATTTTCACTGTGTTAAAATAAATGTCATCTTGTATCTCTTAGTGAATGTAGTAGTTTTTATCTATGCCTTAGCAAAACAATGCACAAATTCATTCTTACCTATGACATGCTTTTAAATGCTCCCATAAAATGCACTTTGAAAACCTGGATTCAAGACACTACTAGACTGCAGTGGCCAACATTGCTTTATCGCCATCTTCTTTATGGCCAACATTGACCTCACTATTCAATTTCCCATTGCCTAAATTCTTCTCTACCAATGGAGATAATACTTGCTTTCTCTCTATTTCTATACTTCTTCTGTACAATACTATACTTCTTCTGTACATTATTACATTGGAGGTTGGAAGAACCAAAGGACTACAAGAATACGTCTCGCAAAGATACAGATATAATGGCATCATTCAGCCAGAGCTTTAGCTGTGTTAAAGTGGATCCCTGTTCTGTTTTGGACTCCAGATAAAGGTGAGAAAAATCAGTACTGAACTTAACTATCACGAAGCAAGCATTTTCAACCTCTTCAAGCTAACATCACTTAAAATTATTTAAATTTGCACATCACAAATATTAGTTATGTTTAAGTGCTATCCAGCTTGGCCTTTGTTGATATTTTCCATCAGACCACAGATGTCAAACACCAAAATAAGTTCAGCTGTCTGAAATTGGGATGCAAGGCACAGGGAATAAGAGATCACACAAGAATACTATTTTTACGATATAGGGAAGGATTAAGTGCTATATAGTAATATAAATGTACTAATAATGGCAAGAACAAAGGAGGGAGAAGAAAGGTAAGCTTGGATTTTTAGCACTGTTTTTAAATTTGGATAAATTTCCAGAATCTAATTCAGCACAGAGTGACCCCAATAGTGAAAGAGCCATGTGGGACAAGCCAGAAAGAAACGACAAGTAGCAGAGGGGAAGGGTTCCCTTGGCCTCAAACTATTAATTGGCAACTAGCAAAGCTGTACCACAGATTCACTGCTCCCAGCATTCCTCCTCCAGAGGTTGCTGCTAGTCTGTCTCATTATCATCTGGATGGAAAACAACACACTTTCCTGGGAGTTCTCTGCAACAATCTTATTGATTAAGTTCCCACAGTGTTAAATCATTCTGTAGCTTCCACTCCATTCTGTCTACCTTCCCATCCCTGAATAATAAAAGCTTTGGTGGATTTATGGGGGTGGTGCAGTAGATGAGGAGCCTTTGATAAACACCATAGCATAATACAGTTTCTATTTATGCAATGCCCTTAGCTTCAGAACATTTCACATGCCAAGACAGTATTTAAAAAAGCAAAATTAAACTAATCTGACTTTGTTCTTGCTTGTATACTGTTTTGTTACCCTTAGCAATGTCTGCCAAACACATCCAAATGTGTCCTTTCCTGGCTGTAGTGAATTTGAAGTAACAAGGAAAAAAAACTAGTAAGGCAATGATGGCTCCCTTTTCACCATCCTTCAAGCTGGAGCTACCCAACAACTTCAAAATACATTTCTTATTATTTTTTCACAGGCATACGTCTGAGATATGCAAATCTATGTAACAAAATAAAAAAAAAAAAAGGCAAAAATGAAAATTTAATTTCTACTAGAAATAAAACTTAATTATCTCTCATTGTGAAAGAACCTGTGTTGGTTTTGGCTGGGATAGAGTTAATTTTCTTCATAATAGCTAGCATGGGGCTATGTTTTGGATTTGTGCTGGAAACAGTGTTGATAACAGAGGGATGTTTCCGTTACTGCGGAGCAGAGCTTACACAGAGTCAAGACCTTTTCTGCTTCTCACATCACCCCACCAGCGAGTGGGCTGGGCATGGACATTAGGAAAAATTTCTTTACTGAAAGAGTGGTCAGGCCTTGGAACAGGCTGCCCAGGGAAGTGGTTGACTCCCCAACCTTGGAAGTATTTAAAAGATGTGTAAAAGAGTCGCTTAGGGACATGGTGTAGTGGGCATGGTGGTGTTGGGTTGACAGTTGGACTCGATGATCTTAGATGTCTTTTCCAACCTTAATGATTCTATGATTCTATGATTCTAAAAGGTTGGGAGGGGACACAGTTGGGACAGCTGACCCCAACTGACCAAAGGGATATTCCATACCATATGATGATATGTTCAGCATGTAAATCTGGGGGAAGAAGAAGGAGTGAGGGGACGTTTGGAGTGATGGTATTTGTCTTCCCAAGTAACTGTTAGGTGTGATGGAGCCCTGCTTTCCTGGAGATGGCTGAACACCTGCCTGCCGATGGGAAGTAGTGAATGAATTGCTTGTTTTGCTTTGCTTGTGTGCATGCCCTTTGCTTTACCTATTAAACTGTCTTTATCTCAACCCACGAGTTTTCTCACTTTTGCCCTTCCAATTCTCTCCCCCATCCCACCGGGGGGGGGGAGTGAGCGAGCGGCTGTGTGGTGCTTAGTTGCCAGCTGGGGTTAAACCACGACAGAACCTATCCAGAATCATGGATCCTTATGTCACTGGAACAACAATAAAGCTTAAGATTACTATAGGCTTGGCTGTGTTATTTTGGAACTGGGGATAACTGGGGATTTTTTTGGAATGGGTCATGTATTAAAGAGACATTAAGGGTTAAGTTTCCTTAGAAAACCCAGACAAAGGAAGATGCAACTTATCCAAATGGACCTTGAGCTATTATGAGGGGAAGTGGGCTGATAAAGAAGCCTCAGGAAAGATGTTCTCAAAGTGTAAAACTAATGATTATTGTCCAGAAAAAAAGGTTGAAAGTGACTGAAGTCACCACTTAAGAAAAGACCAAGATAAGTGTATGTTAGAAGGGAGAAAAGAAGAAAATGAGGCTGGACCAGCTTTTTGGTAACATGACCAAGTAATAAATTTCAGTTGATAGGGATTTTCAGTTGAAAATTGAATATTTCTCATTCAGAGAAAAAAAACCCAAACCCCAACATTATGTCTGTTACAATAACCAATAACTATGGCACTTTAAAAATCCTACAAGAGGAATTCTTGTTATGCATAGAAATGTTTTCTTAAGTAAAACATTAACAAGATTTTATTATTAACTCAAACTGAAAACACACCATTTTGAATTCAATTTCACAAATCTGTGTATGGGGAGGGACTAGAGTTCAAGGTTTTGACTATCTTTTTTATATTACTGATCATTAATGTAACAACCTCACTGATCAGCTTTTATTCTGCCCATGGTTGCACATCATATGACTTCTAGTACCTTACTGCCAGCAGCAAGCAGATTGACTCCTTCCAGACAAACAGCACGGCATCCTTTCTCTTTCTTACAATCATTTTTAAACAAGCTAGATGTTGTCACAAATGCGCCTCTTAGGCATGTTCAGCTGAGGGAGGCCAGTGCCTGCTGTTCACCCAGTGGACTCTGCCCTGTAGCGCCTGGTTGTAAGGAGCAGCCAGCAGGAGTTGAGCCTGCAGCGAGGACAGTGTTCTTCCTCTTCTGCAACCAAAGGGATATTTTTGCTTTCTGCATTTCTTTCTGCCTGAATATACCATTAATTCATTATTGAGAGGAAACATTCCCAAGAGGAAAAAAAATTGCTGATACTCTAAGTTACCAGGCACTTACACTTTGATTCAACAGGTGAAGGGTAGCACTGCAGGAAAGAAATTAAACAACTATACTGAAATGAGTTCAATATGAAAAATGGAAATCTCAGATCACCAGTATGCTCTAAACACAATAAAACCTGTGGCAGGAACATGTGTGTTATTTCTAATATCCCAGCCTGTTCCCACTACAAATAATTACACCTTGCTACCTAATGATATCAACAGGTTTACTCTGATTATTTGAATTTTACTCCCTTTTTCCTGCCTCAAAATTCTTTTATTGTGCCCACTTCATTAGTTGTTAAATTTTAAACATGATATACAGATTTACATCTTATTTGCCTCTTGGTATTGTTTGTGACGAGCATATTTTCTTACCCATGCTTACAGAAAGTACTAACTTATTACACAAAAGTTCCCACTGATTTCAATCCACATGCTCACACAGTAAATTACTAAATAGAACTAGTGAAAGCAGAACTTTTGCATTAGTTTATGCATTGAGCTTTAAAAACAAAACAAAACAAAACAAAACAAAACAAAACAAAACAAAAAACAAAACAAAACAAAACAGAGGTATGCTGTGTACTTCTTAGTACCAAATATATATATGCATTCCTCTAGCATTTACAAAAATCAGCTGAAATTTATCCACTGGAAATATTTCAAATATTTTAAGTCACTTCTTAGCTACCAAAGCATATTTGCACTCAGTCCTTTGCAAATTCTTCTTTATTTTATGAAGTAATATCACTGAGAAGACAGTCCTCAAAGCTACAGCTGTAAATATTTTCTTGATGAGTGTGTCTTTTTCCACTTCAGGAAGTGCTCTCAAAGAGGCAGGGTCTCTGGATCAGAAACTATGCTTCAGCATGGATTTGTCCTGGGAATTATAATAAGGTTCAGCAGAAAGTTCTATAGCCCAAGTTGGAGGTTTCAGCTGAACATAATTACAACTTTTAGTAAAAGAATTTACCAGAGGACCAGCCAATAATTAAGATGTGAAAAAAGGCCATAAAGAAAAGATACAGTTTCCAGAATTCTATTCTAAGAATAAACATGAAACTGAAATGTTTCTATCACTCTGCAGAACTGAACATAATATTTAACATAGTTGACTATGACATTTTCTTAAAGAACATTCTCCTAGTTCTCAAATAAATAAAACAGGAAATATAAAAATTCATTTTCAAACAGCAAGCACAGGTTGATATTCATCCCATGTAATTTTATCCATCTAGAAGTTAAATATTTAGTGTAAGATAAGTTTCCAAGACCTTCTGAGGAGGCAATGAAGAGAAACATGCCAGTGTTTGAAGAGCCCGTTCTACAATTTGTACATTGTCTGTGGAATATGACTATGATCTGTTACCAATAAGCTGTTTTCTCCTTCTTTCTTTCTCTTCTGGAGGAGTTACATGTGCAAAGACATTTTTGGTTTGGTTTTGCTTTTTTTTGTTGTTTGTTTGCTTTATTTAAATTTTGATCTGCTTTTCCATTGGAGTCAGTGAGATGGATGGCCCTCTGAAGATGCCTCTCTTTCTCTCCATTGCCTGCCTCCATGGCTTAGGTAAAATGCTTAAACTTGTGTAAGCCACTTTTAGTTACTTTGAGTAACTAAAATGTAGTAAATCTGATTCACTGATAGGTTCCAAAATGCAGTAGTTTCTTTACCGATATTTCAAAACATCAAATATATCAAGTTACCAATATGTGATGCTGGTTTTAGTAGATGCCAAAAAGAATAGTGTTGGCCAAATATCACAATATTTTTAACAACACTCATTTTTAGGAAGTTAAGTTATTAGAACACAGAGAGGTCAGCAGGATGATAAACAGTGAGTTGAATGCAACTGCTGCAGAGGACCATGTAGCTGAATGGTCACAGTCAGCAATATGTACAGTTATAAATATATTTATACGGTCTAATGCAAGGAAATAGGTAACTGGGAGCAAAAACCCAACTATGTTTCTTTGAAAAGCAGCATTACAGGAAATTATAAATATCTACCTCAGTATAATTTCTTCATGCAATGTTGTGGCGCTAACAGTTAACAAAATTCTCATATACCAAAAAACAGAAGCAAGGAAGAGTCTCTCCTTATGCAAAATTTTGGTGAGACCTCTCTTATATCACTTACTCGCACTGCAAAGAATGTGTGAAGTAGAAAACTTAGGAGAGCGCTACATAAGTGATGCAAGGTTATAAAAAAAAGCCAAAAACATGGGACTGAAGGTGCTTCAACTAGCTTATCAAAGGGAAGGTCAAAAGTGTGGGTATTTACAAATGGAAAAAATATACCAGAGAAACAGCTTAAAATATACTTCATAAAAACTTTGAAGGACACTTTTTCATGCAGAGGGAGCAGAAATGAATTCTTCAAGTGTGAGCAGGCAGACCAGAAATGAAAAGTTAAGGAAAATTATCAGTAGTATGATGCACGTGCCCTAATGTGGGAATCTAAAACTGCTACCAAGTTTAGGTTCTCTTTAAAGTTAACGGAAAGAACCAAGCACCTTCAGAGGACAATTCATCTCATCCTAAACAGAAGCCTGAAATTACATGGAACGACTGGTCATACCTGTTTTTCTTCTCTCACTAGAATAGGAGCAAAAATGGCTAGCTCAGACTGAGATATCTATACTTTATATGTCCAAAGTTAGATGAGATGTATCCCAGCCTGTATTACTTTTCAGAGCCAGAGTGTCTTCAGGAGTTGCAGTGTTATCACCAGAAAACTGATAATCTGTATTTTTCTTTCTCCTGGGGAGGAAACCTTATCCCCTTGCCTGAGTACGAGAGTGTAGAGAGAAAGAAAGAGGGAATCTTTCAGTAGCTTAGGGCAGTAGTGCATAATCACTAGATTTTTCATTTCGGCTTTCAACTTGAAATTACAGATCTAACTTCCATTTGTGACTGCTATGACTGTTCTGAGATTAGCATTTACCATATCACTTTCTACAGCTGGTATCAGTGAAAATATTTATGCACACAGTGAGAGGAGAAAAGTATCTGCCAAAACCTGTGGGTGCTGCTAAAAACAACATTTCTTTCAAATCTGTGTTTTTGTACAGTGCACAGCACAATGGTACTCTGCTTACAGTTGGAAATACCAGGCGCTTCCATAATTCAAAAAAAAAAAAAAGAAAATAATTATTTTCCTGTAGTAGTAATTATATCTAGAGCAAATTAGGCGCTGTAAGTACAACAGAGCACCAGTTATGCCACCTCGGTGGGGTGAGAGGTGTTGACCTTCTAATGAAGCCCCCCTGTAACAGATGTAGCTGCAGCCCTAACTTTAAGCTCTCCTTAGATTTTCAATAAACAGATACAGTGCACATGAAAATAAAACCAAGCAAAATACAAACATGCAGAGCTCCTTTTGGCTTAGGCTATGGATAGTAAACCAGTTTAGAGTTTCAAACACTATGATGGTAGCAATCATTCTTAGATACTTTATTCACTCAGAGATGATGGGGTGCTACCAGAGCCAGACAACTAAAAACCAGATGGGTTGTGAAGTCCGTGCCAGGTCTTCTCAATATAAATTGCTGAACAAACTGTTCCTTCTTACCAACATTTGGCAGAGAATACTTTGGGGGTTTTTAATTGCCATTGCTACAAACCATAGAAAGGTTTGTGTGACAGTGATGGAATGCTGACCTCACTGAAGAAAGACCAGTTTTACCTTAGTTAATGAATAATAGTTGCCATTTTCTGTAATTGTTCCCCCCCTTTACTGTCACAAATGGTCTTATGATAATAATCATAGTATATAATCTGACACAAGTGCTCTTAAAGAAATTTCTAGTAAAGGACTGCAGCCTCTGTGGGAGGTAACTGTCGGAATTATCTTAAACCACTACCTGCCTTCCACTACAATAGAAAAGGCCTTTAATCGAAATAATCCTTTTTCAAACGAGCAACTTTTTTTTTTCCCTCTGCAATTCACTCATCTTAAAAAGAGCACTATAGCTTTTGTGCATAACTTAATTCATTCTTCAAGACAAGTACAAAATTTGTCACTGACATTTAGCGCCAGCCGTAGGCAATGGATAAAATGAACTAGTTAGCAATTTAACCTGTAAAAAAACAGAGTGGGATGAACAATTTTCTGCCATCAAAGCAAATGGCTAACATTTAGCAAGATTTTATTTTTATTTTTCAGCCCATCCCATCCTCAAGAAGAAAGAAGTCAGGCTAACATTTTTTCTGGGTCCTAAATCTTCCTCTCAGCCTATTTCTTTAATGGTTTAAAGTAAATGACTATCCAGAGGATAATTAGGCACTGTGCTGTCGCATCGTGTCAGGTCACAGCTGGATTTAGTCAGCATTAACCTTTGGGGAGAATTGGAATATCAGTATCATTTAAAATTAAAGACGTGTAAGCAGGCATTTCTGGAGATGTTAGAAAAGTAATTGTCTGTAAATTGTTTGACCTTGAGATTTAATTGCATGCACAACACACATTCTAGCAAGAACCCTGGACTGTGCTCATTCTCTTTCACCTCCGTACCTCTCACTTTGCAGAACCTATTAAGCTACCTGTGGATTTTTCTGTAAAATATTAAAGATTGTTTTATACCAAGAACAAAAGCTTTTAAGCAAGACCTCTTGCAAACAAAACTGTTAAATAGCTGTAGTATAGACCTCACCTATTTGAATTTCAGTCTTCTTATATACTTAGAAATGTTCATATATACATAGAAAATACTCCCATTAAGGAGCGATGCTTAATTTTTATTCCTTTTTTTTTTTTACTAACAAGTTTGCATATTATGCCTTACTCCCTTTTTCCCTAATGAGACAGCTTATGCTTTCAAAGTCCCTCAAGCTAGGCAAATCTCTCCACTGCTTCCACTGTTAATAATGAAACTTCATAATTATACAAATCCAAGGTGGCCAATCAGCTTCTCGGGCTGAGCCTTCGGGTACCTCATACATTATTTATGTGGCAGTCAGGCCTGTGAACTCACTTGCTTATATTAGAAGCCTAATTAATATTTAATCACACGTAGAGAGGGCACACAAAGCTGTGCTAGTCCCTGAAAGAAGTGCAAGTAAAAGTGTACACAGGTGCTTGTTTGCTTGTGTGTATGTGTGTGCATGCTATAATATGCACACTCAGACGCACTGATTAGAAATACTCCTCCCAGATTGGGAACGAGACAAGTATTCAAAGATGGTAACATATGCCGATAAAGACATACATAGTTTTGATCCTGACTGCAAAACGGCTTTCTCAGGTGATGCTGAAACTAGTTGAGACTCTCCATGAAGATTTCAGCATATGAAAACCAATGCCAAGGAGAACTGTTTAGGTTTCTTGGTTCAGGAATTACTTTCTACATGCCTATGGACATCCTTTCTATATTCCTGGGGCCAGACTCTCCATTCACACTGTCATCAGCTGCAAAGCAGTTCCTGTTTTTATGACAATCCATAAGAAAAAGTATTAATACCTCCAAGGACCCTCACTTTTTGGGTACATGTCATAACCGTCCCTTCCTTGGCATGGGAATGCTGGATAATCCCAGATGCTAGCTTGTATGGAGAAGGAAGTTCTTCAACCAACCTTATTTATGATGATAAGTTGTAGAAGATGCCACTTGTTACTGGATTTTTTTCTAGAAAACTTTCATGTCAGTTGATGCTGAATTATTTTCATCCTCGCCTATCATTGCACCTCTACCTGCAAAATCCTCAGTTGTCTGTTGCTTCCTTTTTGTCTACACAGACTCTGACAGATCACACTACAGTATAAACCTTTTTGATGGGAAGGAAGAGAGATCCATATCTAGAAAACTCTGAGTACACAAGTCAAAGCAGTGAGAAAATGATCTTATTATTGTAAATTCCACTTGGCACGATGTAGTTTAATATTAACCAAAATGTTTCATCACATTGATAGTATTATTTCAACCAACATTTCCAAAGAAGCCATTAACTTTTCTGAGTTATTATCCTCTCAGACCATTGCAATCTCTCCCCACCGCTGTGCTATTGCTTTTAAGGCAGACCATTAAGGACTTCATCCAAACTTCCTCTTCAAAATTTTGTTTTCATTTGTATTTTCACCTAGCATTGTCTCCCCATAAACAGTAGCAAATAGGACTTATGGACTTTATTCCAGAATCTGCTATTAAATCATTAAAGTGGCCTTGAAATGATTGACCTTATAAATATATAAAATGGCTGTGATAACCAGAGCTGAAAAAACCAAGAAACCTTGGTTTGGTGGTCAGAAGAAGAGAATTAGGAAGAAAAAGAGCGAGGACTCTGGGTAAGGACACTGGTGAGGCCACACCTGGAGTATTGCGTCCGGTTCTGGGCTCCCCAGTACAAGAGAGATGTGGAGCTACTGGAGAAAGTCCAGTGAAGGGCCACTAAGATGGCAAAGGGAGTGGAGCGCCTCTCCTGTGAGGAAAGGCTGAGAGAGCTGGGACTCTTTAGCTTTGAGCAGAGAAGGCTCAGGGGGATCTTATCAACGTGTACAATTATCTGAAGTGAGGGAATGAAAAAGAGGGAGCCAGGCTCTTTTCAGTGGTACCCAGTGACAGAGGCAATGGGCACAGATTTAAAACACAGAAGGGTCCCTCTGAACATCCTGAACATCAGGAAACCCTTTTTCACTGTGAGGGTGACTGAGCACTAGCACAGGTTGCCCAGAGAGGTTGTGGAGTCTCCATCCTTGGAGACATTCAAAAGCTGTCTGAACAGCCTGGGCAACTGGCTTTAGGTGGCCCTGCTTGAGCTGAGGAGTTGGACCAGATGACCTCCAGAGGTCCCTTCCAACCTCAGCCATGCTGTGAGTCTGTGACAATTTTTTAAATTTGTTAAGACAAAATGTAAAATTTCTGTCTAATATTTGGCATTTCCTTTTTTTACATATTTTATTTTTATTTTATAAATTTTATTTTTAAAATGAAAAAGCAAGAAGTTTACACATTAAAAGAAATATTAATTTTTGTTTTGCTGGGATATTTCATTTTGAAGACAACACTGTGCAACACTCCTACTCTTCTCCTAACTTAGTTTTGGTTGAAACTATTCTCTAAACATAAATCAAAGATGTAAATATTTTTTGTTACTTCAAAAATCCATGTGAGTAAAATTTGTTGTAATCATGTCTCACAGCTCTGGTGATATTGATCCAGGTGCAGAAACTCTGTGAAACTTTAAATTGGTAAGAAATATTTACAGTCTTGAAATACGTGTGCTACACGATATTATAACTGTTAAACAATTAAGTGAAGTACTATAAAATGTTGCAATCATTGTTTAAGTGAAGTAATTCTTCCTTCTCCTTCTAGTCTCACTTCTCTCTTAAAATCCAGATTCCAGAGCTTAAATTTGTCATTACATCAACTTACAAAGTAAAACAGCCTATCAAAGCAGCCTCAAAACTAAGTTGGATCTCAGTGGTGCAGAATACTTCTTGTAAAACAACTTAAAAGATGTAGGAAACTGTATGACTTCATATGTTTGACATCAAAGTTTTTAAAACCAAACTGCTCTTAAGAAACCATGAACTGCCTCGTGAGGCATCACTTCAACTTGCTGCAGAGGACCTTCCATAGTAAATTGATAGAAATAAATGAGTTGGCCCACCATGAACTCTGTACCATTCCATGTATGTAATATATGCACACACGATATATTGACATCAGTTTGCTAAACACCTCTGGCAATCACTGAAAAAGTAGACACGCATATATTAGCTCAGTAATATGTTTTAAACTAAACCAAATTCCAATTTATCTTGATTTTTTTTCTCCTTTCAGGGACAAAAATAGTGAGGGATTAAATGTATGCCAGGAACCCTGTACCAAGCATCTGGCAAATTTATGGGTTTTTGCATCCACTTTCCAGTGCTACAGTCCCAGAGGTGCAAGAAATGAGAAGAAACATTTGTTGTAGTTCCAGGGAGAGTTTGCAATTTCATAACTCTTATTTAAGATACTTTCATTTAAAAAAATAGAAGACTTGTAACCATGTTTACACTATTTCCTTATAATAACAGGCATCCAGAATTTCAAATGAATGTGTTTAATAGGGGACATTCCTTCATTAACAAGACTTAGATGAATCACGGTGATTTTCTTTTTTTTATTCACCTTTCTTTTACACTGTAGTTACTATTTTAACACCAGACTAGTTAAGTGTAAGGACAGACAGAGCGGTGAATAATATCAGCAGCTGCAGAGGTAAAATGATTTTTTTTTCCCCCAAAAGTCATCAAAAAGTGGGTTGTTTTTGCAGTATTGTGCAGAAATATTTTCCAATATGCCACTAACTTCAAAGCTTAAACCTGATCTACTTAAGACTTGTCTACTCAACAAGACAATAGAGAGAAAAAAGAAGATTTTAAAAAATCATCTAACATTACTAGCTTCCATATTCCATTCCAGTTTCAATATAGGATTGTTCTATTAACTGTATTCTCTAATGGTCTGGTCAGCCTACCATTAAATTATTCAAATAAAGATGAGGGACCTGATTCTCAGCTGGCATATATCAGTATAGTTTCATTGATTTAAATAGGGCTATACCAATTTACATCTCCTGTGAATCATGCCCATCATTTCAATCAGAACGATTAAATGATTAGTTTCCTAGTATATTAGCATAAACTGGTAATAACTAATGAGTGCTCATAATTTCTGCCTTTTTGTAAAGCCCTTTTCAAGCATAGGAGCATTCACCTGGTAGAAGGGTGAATACATAAGCTGTTGTCACATATGCATCTGAATAGTGTTACACAGCACAGTCAAAACCATGGAAAAGATGTACGGTCCTTCTGAATCTGCACCTCGCAATGCTCAAGAAATGCAAGAGAATTTTTAGCTGAGATTAAAAGAGCAAATGCTGCTATTTTACAGTAGTACAATATAATAATACTGCAATCTTCAATAAATGGCCTAAGAGTGTATTAATTTTATGCTATAGAAAGACTAATGTGCCTTTCTTTGAAAGAAAACATGACTCCAGAAGCAAAATATTTGAGAAAAATATCAGTTTTTAATAAAAATAGGATGAATTAGCAACTGCCGCACTAAAAACATCAGTTATAATATCACATATGTAAACAAAAGAAAAACAGTGAAAGCTTTTACTGTAGTATGCCTTGTTAAAAATCTTGACAGTATTTTCAAATCGTCAAGTATTGACCAGCTGTGTTAACAAACTTAGCGTCACCTAAGGTGCTTCCCCCCCAGATTTAGCAAAATGCAGCCATTACTACTTTTAGACTTCAGTGTGAAGCAGTGTGAAGTTCCCCTCTCTTTTCCACAAGGGGAACACTTTTTGGACACTTTGGTAGCTTCACAGGATGGCAGAGAGAAGGAAAAGTAACAAAAGTAAGTATCTGTTGCTATTCCAGAAACCCCTCCCTTCTAAAAAACCCCAGATTTTCTTGTACTTCAGTCCAAGGCAAAGGAATTAACTCCACTGATAATCAAAACCCATAACATACACCCTTTTTTTTCCCATTTAAAAGGCTTGGTGTAGCACTTCATCTTCTATAAGAACCACATACTGCATAGGGAGAAAAGCAATTTTAAACGTGAGATATTTTTTCCAGATAAATAAAAGCAGTAGAATAGAAAAAAAATAAAATCACACAGGGACAAATGCTCATCCCAGAACTTACTCTGCAGCAAATATAATACACTAAAGATGTGCTGTAAAACTTGAGAGGGAAATCATTGATTCAATACTCTTTTCCATAGAGTGAGGTGATGTAAGTTAACAGACATTCCTGGATAGGATCTATTAAGCCCATGTCCAGCTCAGCAAGAGGCATTTCCATAGTTTCCTTAGATTTTGTGTACTTCAACTTTTAAAGGTACAATAATATTGAAGGGATTTATCATAAAATAAGAGCAATAAATACACTCAGAAACGTCAAGTTATATCTGCTCTGCTTACAGCTTGCAAAATATCCAAAGAAGCTTAATAAAGAAAATACAGACTTTGGGAAACAGAAATAATCATGAAATGACTAAAAATTTCTCTGGACTGAATAAGGAAATTAAAGAAGAGGAGAATGAAAGAGAGAATGAAAGAGAAAGGGCAAGAAAAAAGAAGAGAGAGAAAGAAAAAAATAAGAGAAGAAGAGAGAGAGAGAAAGAATATGAAACTAACCTTACTCACAGCCAAAATGTCATTCAGCAATCTTGTTTTCATTCCTAGAAAGTACCAGTATTAAACCCATTTTTATTAAAAGTGAGGTTTGCTGCCCAGCTTGACTTTACCTTCTAAATATATATACATACAGACATACAATCAATTTTTGACTCCTGATCAGAATAATTCATTTCAAATTGTCATTTCGGCTTTTTTAATCCAAGACCTGTTTGGAGTTTCTGTACGAAATTTAGGAATATCAAGACCTTGAACTTCACTGCAGGTGTTCCCAGTGTGCATTATCAAGAACAAATTCTTAGATATAATTCTCAAACACCATGTACCTTTTATATAATATTTTTCAGAGTTTTGCTGATGAAAAATAAATACCTGCTATAGCTAGGAAACTTTGTTGTAAATTAAATTTGTAACATACCTGTATTTATACACTTGGATAAGTACCTATCAGGTGTGTGTGTCCAAGTATACACTCATATATGCATTATACATATATATGTGGGTATGTATTTATCAAAATCTTCAAAATTGATTCAGCAATTAAACAGGCTCTTTTCAGCAATTTTTTTCAGCATCAGTAATGTAACTGTTGGTAAACTTGATTTCCACCACTACCCAGCTTTTCCAGTTTCACTTTGGGATTCAAATTCACCATTATGCAAAGATTTTACTAATCCAGATTAAAAAACAAAAATAAAATCCACACATAGAAAACCTTGATGTTTCTTTTGTCTGATTTTTGTAAAACCATTGAAACTTGATGCTCACTTTAAAATCTCAGCTAAGAGAGCTGTCAATTAAAACCATTTGTGCAAGAGACTTGCTTCTTTAAATGGACGGATTTTAGGCACAGCTTCCCCAGTGTTTCTTCATGTTTTCCTATCTGCTACACTGGAGCAAAATGTACAATAGAATACAAGAAATGCCGCTTTGGAGGGTTGGAAGACTGAGATCAAATCTACAATTTTTCACTCCATTTCCCTATGAGTGTCTCACACAGTTTAAGTACTAGTGATATTTGCAACTTTGATACATTTACGTAGAAACATTTCTTCTTCTACACTCCCTTGAAAGTCAATGGAAGGTTTTCTGTTGACTTCACTGAGGTAAGGATGAGGCATTATACAGCCAAAAAAATACATTGTTCTTGATGACCTACAGTTGGTGTGCATGCACTCCATTTTCAAGTTTTACTCTTTTACCACCTCCTTCCTTCTGAGTCTAGAGAAATGCAATAAAGTCTGTATCTTCTCTACACCCTCTGTCTTAAATAGTGCAGAAGGAAACAAGGGAATGAAACTGAAGTGGCTGGCACTATATCCTCTACTCCTGCCACCTAGCAGTACAATAAAAAGTTCTTTTTGCAGTATAGAGACAAGACTCATGTGCACTCTACATTACCATAGTGATAAAAATAAAGGAATTGAGCTGACTCAAAATACAACTGTGTGAAAGAATCCTAACATACATTTGACTCTAATGTATACCTCTGATACATAACTATGTTTAATATCTGCTATCTTCTCTAATCTTTACTAAGTGCAATGCTATTACCTAAAAATGCAAAACTTAGAACCAAAGTAAGCATTTCTTTGCAAAATATTTTGGTTACATTAGAACTGGTGAGACTCTCCTACATGCTGGGGGTATCTTCACAGTATTTAATGAGTATTTTAATTATAGAAGCTTTAAGTCAGTGGTTTTAAGTTTAAGAGAAATAACAACAGTCAGTTTTAAAAGAACTCTTCACCGACACTGTTTCTATTAGTAAGTTAGCTGGTACAGAATATGAAATTAAATAGTATTGCAATCAATGTCAAGAGTTCAACATTTTGGATTTTATACACTAAATGTCATTCAAGAGTTACACTTTGAAGAAGTGCATTCCAGTGTGATACCTAATAGGTAGCCTCCTTCATAGTTACAATTTTCCTACTTTGTTGCCAAACATCTGCATATTAATAAGTAACGACATTTAATGTGAGGAAGTACTCCAAAGTAACACACTTAACTCACTGTCTTTATTCACAGTATCATAGCAAAAATGTACACTTATGCCAAAGGGAAGTTATGCCTTTAAACTGCAACTCCAAATTGCAACTAACATGCTGAAGCAAGGATGTCACAGTTACACATAATTACCATTTCTACAGGAGCCTGTTTCCTGTGGTGACAGTAGCATATTTAAAAGATAGCATATTCAGTCTTTGATGTCACTTTTCTCATACAAAACTGTTTTTTCACCCAGAGCCCCATTCGGTAGCCCAGCCTTACCCAGTAAAGCACTTAAGCATATCTCTAGATCCCATTTATTTCAAAGGAACTTAGACACATGATTATGATTTTTTTTCTAAAAAAGGATTGAACTTAAGTATATGTTTCAAATGGTTTGTCATATGTGAACCTAAAATAGGAGCATAACTCCTAACTGCAATACTACTAATACTCCTGACTCACCGGGAATTTTAGTGACAAGTTCTATCATGTTTTACCGTTTTTTTTTTTTTCCAAATAATGTTTTAGTATCATCTTGTCTTATCACATAGCACATGCTGTAAGCCTATTACAAGCCAACAAAAAGTTTGAAAAAAATATTATGTTTAATCATATTTGAATCTTTAATGCTTTACCAGTCCTCCTCATGGCTTAAAGACCATAAGCTTTCAAATATCACAGGAGCTTTTTTTTTCATATTTGAAATGAGAATGCTAAGAAAGGTATCTGCTGCTTATACAACAGGTTGTAAACCAGAAATTCACAGGGAAGCCAGGGGAAAAACCTTTCCTATGTCTCCCGCATTTCTCTTTCCATCTTTTGCTTTTTCTTATTCATACTCACTCACTGTAATAAAAAAGGTGTTTTCCTGGATAAATATTTCAGAACAAAGAATACAGTGTGATTGGCTCTGTTATACTACCAAATTTTGTTCCAGCAACCTAGCTATAAATAGTGCCCAGACTGTATAGCAACAGAAACTGTCATCTATTCCCCTTGTACAAAATTCCTCTGTGCTACTCAAAACCTGAGGAAAACCTTTTTAGCAACCCTATCATTGAAGTCACCCTTTATAGAAATACCTCAGTGTTGTTTGTTGGGTTTTTTTAAATTAACATCCGTATTATAACAGTCTGTGCTGGTTTTAATATTTCTACACTAAGGGTGACACTTTGGGAAGGCTGTGTCATCGTCATTCTTTTAACAGAAAACTGGGTGCAGTTTTCCTCAGGGCCCTTCGGTGATTTTCATGACTAGGGTAGACCATAGTGGCTGTTGAGGTATGTATAATGCACAGCCTCTTCTTCATAAGCTGATTACATTTTCTCTCTTAGGATAATTTCTTACAGCTAGAGCACAGAATTGAAAATTTAGAAATGTGTTTTCCGTTTTTCACTGGGCCACAGACTTCCTGTGTGGATCTTGAACAAATTGTTTTATTTACTCTACCTCTGCTTTTCACATCTGAAAAGTAGAGATAAAAGCAACAGGAGCACTTCAAGGCTTAATTCATTAAAATTGGCAAAGAACTTTCAGGTCAATGAATGGAGGCTGCTACAGATTAACATATTAAAAGTTTTAATAATTTATTTGTGATCTACTTTAACTGATGCAAGATGTTTCTAAACTAGAAGCAACAGGAAAATTTAACACTATGTCACTGGTATACATGTCCAGTTTTATAGACCAGTAACTGTAACTTAAATATATTAATGTGTTTCCTCTATTTGGGCTGTGTACCAGAGTACTAACATACACTTCAGGAAATAACTTTCTTCCAATTGAAAGTTAAAATAAAGCTAAATGCAATATACATACATACTTCATGTTTATACACACCTACATGGTACACATACAGAAAATATGTGCATTGAGATACTAGTCCAAAGAAAGAAAAAGATTTTTCCTTGATTGTGTTACAAGGCCATAACTCCTCAAGCTCAATGATACATGTTGTAGAAATGCTCTGAAATAAAATGCCTGTAATTAACTAATATATGATTTTATATAAGATCCTTTGTTTAATATATGTCTTCATATTAATGCGCTGTGGCTAAAGGAAAATAAAATAGTTAGCAGAGGAAGAAAAGACATATTTGTATTTTTAAAAATAATAAAATCTGCTTTATTCCAATAGCATTTTTCCTCAGGATTTTTTCCTTTTAAAAATAAAAATTCCATTTTCCTGTCTGAATTCAAAATGATTGACTGGAGCACAATATTAAGTAATAAATAAAACAGTCCCAGTGCCTGAAAGACTCCTGAATAAAGAGAAAATTATTTTTGGATTTTCCTTCTGATCAGATATGAAATATTCTGAAACGCCACCTCTATAATTTGATAAAAAGCTTGATATCCCCAAATGAAAATAGGATTCAGCACTTTCATTTTTCTGTCTCTAAAGGAACCTCTAGGTAAACTGATTTTAAAAAAATGAAAATCTCAAGCATAAAGGTGGGAGTAATGAAGCAAGTTTAAATATGCGCTGACCTTTGAAATGAACTGCATTCCATGTTGTTTGGCCAAGAAGCTGGCTGTGTTGCTGTCTCCATCAATTTCCACAGCATAAAAGATGTGGGTTTTGGAGCTGCCCTGCTCTCTGGTGGATGTTGATAGGCATCGCCGCAAACACACCAATGCTGATAGTAACAGCCATATGCTCATTGCTCTGAAATATTAAAAAGAAATCCACAAGGGATAAAAGTGTAAGCATCTTCTTTTGTTGTTGTTGTTCACCGTAAGAATCTAGCCAGAGGTGGCTGTATTTTATTTTCCCCTTCTTTGGTTAAAAAATAAAATCCTACAATCTTTTATTTAGTAGCAATATTAAACTAAGAAGAAGAAAGCAAAACAAAACATATTATTTTTGGAACCTAAGAGTATTATGCTGTTTGACAGTATCTAAAAGCAAAGTAATATTATGTTATACGATTTTATTCATATAAATCCAAAAATAAAAATATACACTATTTTGCAGCTTTAGTTATGTAATTATTTCCTTTTTCCACTCCTGTTTTATTACATAAGTTTCACTAGTTTTATTCAGTGATTTGTTAATCTCAAGCTGTTCACTAGACCTGAAGGTTAAATGGCATTCTCTGAAAAATGGCAGTGTTTGATATCAAAATGGAAGATTGCCACTTTAATGTATAGTAATTTTAATAACAACCACTAATCTAAATATCTGTATATCTGTTCTAAGTCCTTCTGTAATATATTTTATCAATATCAGTTTAAAAGAGAGTCTTATGATCTAATCATATATTGCCTAGAAAAATGAATGATAGAAAGATGACAAAGTCAAGATTACAAATATGAGAAGTACTACAGGTATCTTAATTAGGCAGTATTCATACCTGGCTGAAAATTGATTCTGTTCATGCTAACTCTTTGGCACTAGATCCTGGCTGTAAAAATATGACAGTAGCAAGTAACAAAATCATCCTGAGTGATATACTGGTGTTTCATCTGTGATGAAACAACAAGCGTGTCTTTTAAGTAGATGTGCCATTAGGTGCAAACAGTGGTAGAAATCCAACTAACTTTTCCACCTACATTCCCCTTCTTTTATGTACCTGTTAACACCTATACAATAACAAAATTTAAAAATTAATTTTGAAATGGATGGGACAATATAGTTTTGCATGTTATAGGTGGTCATGTTCATTTATATGCTTGCAATGTTTGCAGCAATTATTATTCAAACAGTCTTTTAAAACAGCAGCTAGATGTAAATTATCAGTGGGACCATGCAAATATGTAGAAAAAAACCATTGTATCAATCCAAACTTCAAAGATATACATCTGTCTTTCCTAAGCCATGTCTTGCATCCTTTTTGGAAGTCCAAGAACTAACTGAAAGCAGCCAGTGACTGAATTGCCCATCCCCCCCCAAATAGTAGCTCTTTTTAATATTAGGTGCAAATTAAGGTGCAACAGAAAAAACAGTTTATCTCATATCTTGCAGTCCACAATAATATAAACCTACGGACTTTAATAAACACTGCCAGACTGAAAAAATATACTTAAGGTATCTGCACAGTTAAAGATAAAAATCAGATCTTGAATGAGATCCTACCAGCTAGATACTTCTGAAAAGGCCTAGTAAAGCCTATCATATGGAATCTCTACTAATTATGTTAGAGTATTTCTGGATTCTGACTGCTATCTGAAGCATAGACAGAGCCTTACAGAGGTGGGGGATTTTTTTAGCTGGACATATGCAGTGTAAAGTTCCTCTTCAAATCTTAGTTAAATATATAGTAGGGACACTACTGGTTTTCCACATGGTGTTTTTTTGGAACACCAAGGATTGAGATAGTGGGAACTGCAATTTATTTCTGTTGTCTAGCTAAGCAATCAGATTACAACCCTATGAAATGAAGCCCAGTAATCAATGGAAAGGAAGCCATGAAGATTATGGAAGATTAAGTTTCAGCTCCTACCTGTAAGAAGATGAAAATTTCATCAGGTATTGTCCAGGACAATGCATGAGGCTAAAGGTTATTTGGCTTGGTGTTTCTTCTGCTAATGCAGATCTACTTTGTATGGGCTATTTACTTATATGGTGATTGAGTCAGAAAAAAAAATGACATTACATCTCAGTCTACTCTAAACATGATTCAGAACGGATTTCAACCAAGATCTCTTCCTATCAATTCTAATGCAGTCTAGAGCCATTTTGATCTCCACAGCCAGCTTAGGGACCATATTTAGAGTAAGCCAAAGGCTGAGGAGTGTACAGAGGAATTGGGGCTGCAGAGAGAATTAAGAAAAAAAAAAAAAATTGATAATGTAGAACCACCCTGTATAACTCATGCAGAATAAAACATTTCCAGAACAAAAGATCAAAATCAGTTTACCTGGCATGCCCTATATCATAAAAGCATTCTTTTAAGAAAAGAAAAATACAGGTTCATTCCCCTGCAGAGAGACGTAAGGGTAGAGAACCATATTTTTCAGTAAGGGACTGATGCCACTGCGGTTTTGGAGATACTTTTCTCCTCTGATACTATATTCCTTGACATTCATTTTACTGCTTTTCAAATCAAACTATTTTGCTAGTACTGAAGTAGAGATCTGCAGAACTTATTCATTTTTTCAAGGTTTGGCAGGTTGATAGGTTTGGCAAATTTGACCTGACCTGAATGGAGCCACTCTGCAGATTAATTTTTTTGACTACCAATCAATTTTCTGTAGAAATAAAATACAGAAAAAAATTCTACAGACAACACAATGCAAACATGTCTGAGAGGCATTTCTTATATACTAGTGGCTTATGCTAACTGTTACTAGAACTGGAAAACAAAATGCTGGGAGATTAAATGGGAAACAATATAAAAAGCAATAATCACTGAAAGCCTCTACTATTCATATAGACATTAGGAAGCTTCAATCACCAATATAAAATTAGCCATATGTGACATCAAGATGATACTTAGAAAAACACTTGATTGACAAACTCTCTACAAGAAAAAATCTCTACAATCAGTAAAATTTTAGATGTCTGTTTCTGAAAACAGATGGTAATCCTGCAAATGTGTATTTTCACAGAAGAGTTATACATTTAATAATTTTCCTTTCCACAAAAATACCAATTGACTGGATTCTTGCTCTCCAAGAAATTACAAATCCATCCTAGAAAGTGGAGTTGGTAAACCCACTCAAACACACCTTCAAAAGCAAAGTCAACAATTTAAAGAATATTTCATAGGTACAAGTAATAACTGGACACCTTCACAATCATGACACTGAAGCAAACCAAAACAGGTGCAGTTTCACCCCAATTATTAGCTCCTGAAAACGAAGTGGACGGGGAAAATACATTATTTTACCCTGTACAAAAGTGTATCTATTTCTTCATGGAAACCTTTGGGTCTCACCCATAATGCGGAATAGGGACTTAAATTCAGCATGAGATGAAAATTTACCCAAACTTGGACAAGATAATAAGGCTTTGAAAAATGCAGTCAGGAGACTGCAAGGCCAGGAGAGGCATGTAACAGTTGAAAATTGAAATCATGAAAGATTCCACCTGCACAAAGTAATCCCCATCCCAAGACTGATCCTATATTTCTCCCATAATGCAGTTTTTCCCTATGTTCCAATCCATATATTGGGACAACAAAGAGACTATCTCGCCTATACTCTCCAAAGGCAGTACTAACGGAGGGTAAATTGGATAGAGGAGGATCTGTGTGGCAGTAGAATGGGAGAATGGACAGCAAGGGAGTGCTGTTGGGCATGAGTGAAACCAGTGGTTTATGTTAGAGGCCTTGGATTGAATGATTAGGATGACTAGGACTGAGAACTGAGTGCCAGGGCAGTGGGACTATTGCTTGAAAGCAAAAGAGGGTGCAAAAGAGGGCACAAAAGAACCACAATACCGGGGACCGAGTGAGAGACAAATAAAGAAATCATTTGCATACCTGGACTCACTGGGACTTCAGTTGATACGAAATTAGTTGGTTCAAGTGACTTGAAGTACAATTTGTTAAGCAGAACTAGAAAAAAGAGTCAGGGATGATAGTAAGTCTGGAAAGGTCCAACATTAGATGAAGAGATCTGAATGATTTAGGGCGGGACAGATTAGAGAAGGGGAGAACTGAAAGAAATACAGAATGCTGAGGAACAGCTGATTGCAGAGAAACAAATGCAGCAAGGGATCACCAGAGTGCAACCGAAATTACCCAGGCAAAGAGACCTGGGGCAAGGATATTAGCTCTGAAAGATGAAAGGAGGAGAAAGAATAAGTGATAAGAAAAACTTAACCAGTCTGTAAAGAACAAACCAGAAGACTCAATAACCTTCAGACTAGCTCTTCTCGACAGCCTGGAACCAAATCCTAACTTCCAAATCTTGCTGTTCCACTGAAACACAAAGGAACCAAATATCTTAATTCCACCTACTGAGCCACAGGGATAGTTAAAGCCTGGTACTTCGAAGAATGCGAGTGTGTTCCGTCAAACAGCAATGTTCTCTGCTGTGGATGTAAGGATTCCAACCCCATTTATGCCTCCATGAGAATATTAGCAAGTTGCCAAAGGATGACATTTCTACTCTAATCACCCTGCTAAGAAAACTCCAAGCACGAGTTAATCATATACACAACATAGTACATTAATTAAATTTTGCTAAATCCAACAATAAAAAATTCCAAATTAAGACTATTGGTGTAAATTGTAAATAGAGGGTGAAAGGTATTTTCAGAGGCTAGGAAGAAGGGCAGTTAAAGGCCTGAAAGTAGTCAGGATTCACAACTTATAATAATAAACTCACATATGGTTGATTGCATACAACACATCTTCTTCAGTATCTGCCTTTATTCAACTTTCACAGTAAATATGATACATCCTAAAGTGGGCTCTTGAGGGCTAATAACTAGTGACATCCATGATTAATGTTATATAAGGGGACAGATCCTATACAGGTCAGTGCTTCAACCTGTCCTAATCTTCTGTTTCTTCAACAATGAATTTTGAAGAAAATGGTTTGTTTTCTACAGTAAAGATTAAACTTTACTTATATACACTGGAAAGCAATTTAATTTCAGAACACGGGATTTCACCTAACCTATCAAGAAAGAAGATGCGTAATTTTATTAAATCCTACCGGCGGGGAGAGAAAGGACAGATTTAAGTTTTTCCTCTTGGTGTGACAAATACAGTAATATTGTGCAACTGAAATTCCACAAAATGAATGAAAACCTAAAAATTTTCTAAACTACACATATGCAATTTTTTAATTTTTATTTTTAATAACACGTGATATAACTAAGATCAAATAAAAATATCAATTAAATACACAATATCAATTAAACACACTATTTATTGTAGTCACCTCTCTCTAGGTAGTCAGTAGCTACTACAAAATGTAATGTTGTCACGTTTTGTTCTTTTTTTTTAAATGCAGCTGAAGTTATTCCACAGTGTACTGCAAACTGTATACTTGTTCCATTAACTGAATCTAATTATTAAAAAAAAACCACAAACAAAAAAAGCCCAAACAAACAACTCTACCGTTATTCTGGTTTTAGGTTAGGAGTATGAGATATTATAGTATAATAAAAAAATATACACAGTTTCTTATTAATCAAAAGGGTAGAGGATCGATACTAGATTTGTAACAGGTCTTTACTCAGTAGACAAACTAGGACAAATGCTACAGCAGTAGTTGTCTATCATTAAGTCCTTGACACAACAAAGAGTATTTTGAAATAACACTGAATCTTTTCTACAGGGTCCACAGCAGATGGGCATCATGTTTTACTATTACTAGTCTGGAGAGTGTTCTGAGTTTGTTATATCAGAGGTTTCAATTTAAATTCTAAATATGAATAATAAATCCTACAACAAATTAGTAACTTCCTGAAGTTATTACACAACGCACGCTTATGTTTCTGAATTGTAATTTTGCTAGATAGGCCCATACACACCAAAACCAGACTATATTGGCATTTACACACACAGAAAAATAGCCAGATGTGAACCTAAATTTCTTAAGGTGTCTGAAGCTAAATATGGTTCAATCATATTTAATAGTAAAAACCAGTGATTACCACCAGAAATATTTTGCAAAATATTTTTGCAATATTTTGCAAAAATGTTGGAAAAAAACAATTACATGTGAAGCAATAGTAAATTTCCACTTTTCATTAAAATTGTCTGTTGTTTTATAAAACAACAAAATCTAACTAGAAAAAAAAAAGAGAAGAAGCAGAGGGCGTTTGTTTTTTTTTTTAATTAAAACAATTTTCTTTCTTCTCCTATCATCTTCCACTGAGAAAAAATGATCCCCTTTAATTGTAGTGAGACATTCTTTAGTTTTTGAGGAAACACTGCAAAACAGCTGAACTACATGCACCACTTTCTGAATTATGAACAGTTTTCTTATAGACTTTGTATCATATGCTGACCAAGCCCAGTTTTGCTCCGGTTTATGAAATGTGACAAGACCACAGTTAAAGTTGATCTATGCCGCAGGCTATTCATGTTGTCTACTCAGATGGTATGTCATAATGCCATAAGTCCAGATACTGTACCTTCTTTCTTTCTTTCATTTATTTTACTGAAGTTTTATAACACCAGAGACAGAGGCAAGATCCAAATTTATGGCATTGTTTCTCCCAGCTAAAAATAAGCACCAAACCATAAGGGTGTATTCTGAAGCATCTCCTGTGATGTCTTAGACCTGCAGAGACAGTGTGTGCTGTTGATTTTGTTTTTTTCACTGAAGAATCACTGAAGTGAAGAGTATGTAATAATGCACGCATCATTTTATTGCATTTTTTTCTGAGTCGTATTTTTTTGGTTTTAAAATGTACTGGAACTGGCAACCATTTTTTAAAAGGTTATCTTAGAAACTGTCAGCATTTCAGCATTTTTCAGCTTTATCAAAACACTATCAACTGTACTAGAAACTGAATAGAGTTCAGTTACTGATACAGCTTGGAGTTTACCACACTTTCAGAGGACATCACTGAGCGCCAAGAAACTTCAGAAATTAGCAAATTATGTAGATAATGTTTAATCTTGAAAAGAGGGACATTTATGATCGAGTGCATTTTGTTCCGTTAGTTGCTACCATTTTTGTTGGAAAACAAGAAACAGGACAATTACACACCAGTCCTCAGCTGGATCGATCTCAAAATGTTTTACAAACCACATGCACAATAACAGGAGAATAATAAATAGAAAATATTAAAAATACAAAACCACAGCTACCTAGGAGTTTGGATTGGCCAAACTGTTTATTAAAAGACTGAACTACTATAAAACCTCTGGAACCGAAAGGGAGGAATTAGTTGCATCTAATCAGCACGTTACTGTGAATTAAGTGGTACTACTCTAGCCATGTGTTCTAACAATATAAATATGTACAGTTTATAAGAAGTGTTACTATCTTCTATTAGACTAAATGAAATATTTGAGGGGGAAATGAGAAGCTTTCAGGCATGCAAGACTTTCCTCCAGTCTGAAGTAGAATTAGCAATCTTCCAAACTAAATAAAATTTGAGAACAATTGCTCTGATTTTAATTTAATCAAACTTGCCAATTCAATTAACTAAAAGATAACATAGTTCATAAATATTGGGCGGAGAAATATTAGAAAGGGAAAGACAATACATTTGTTTGTTCCTATGAGACAGCGAGAGAGAGTGAGAGAGCAAGAGAGAGACAAGTAATTTATTGTCTGTGCAGCATGGAAAGGTTATCCTGGGGTGGCAAAAAAATATAATGTGCCATAAAACCAATGTCTCTGTTGAGTCCATGGTTTTTAGTGCCCAGTAGAGTTATGAATTTTAGTTCCAGAATTATTTTTTGAAGGTATTTTGTATGTTTCCCTTGAGCAGCAGAGCTGAGAGGTCAGAGATGAAGTGTCTGTTCTGGATTAAAGCAAATGTGACATAGCTATGCAAGCTGGAATTCAAAATTCAATAAGGCTCGTATAGCTATCCTACTTCGAGGTTCTCTTTAATTGCCAACACTGTTCACTCCCAGAAACAAAACTAATGCAAAGCCCCCACTTAAGCCATTTTCAACTGTTAGAATAGTGTGAAATAACCTTTAACCAGTCTTAAATGATAGCTGAAAATTATTTATCTGTGCTGGAGATAGGACCATTATAGAAAATGGAAAACCTATACCTGGTATTAAGCACTTGCTTCTCTCTGCTCTGACAAAATGGAGAGAAAACCCAGAAAAAGTCTTGAGACAATCTTTTACCCAGTATAACTTCAATGCACTCCTGAGCTTGTTCTAAAGGACTTCCAGAATCCATATTAACCTCAGGATCAGGAAAGATGAGGAATGGCTCAAAACTCTTGTTTTAGAAGAACATTTTGCCAGTGTATGCACAGGCATAACCACTTCAAACATGTTGAAACAATAGTTTGAAGGCTCCAAGATTTTTTACTGAAGTACCACAAACACTGGTCGTGCTCAGGAAGCATTCCAAGCTGAAGTCCTCCAAGAGATCTTTTGGGTTTTTTTAGAGAGTAAATTCCAGCTGCCAAACCATATCTCAGACACGCTATACTGTAGAGGTTTAACTACTCACGGTGTGGTTATCCCGCACTTAAAATTGCCCAAATTATGCTATCACTCAATGGATGATATAATAGATAAATTAAGTGTTCTAAATTACATAGGCTGTCATGCTCACTTCTTTGTGCTTCATAGCTAGTCAGTAATAAGGCTGCAAAAATTCTTATGAAAAGGATACAGATATCTGAGGGTACCAAAGGGGAGAAAGAGCAACTTCTTCCCTTACTATCCTCCTTCAAAAAATGAGAACAAGAAACAAAATTGAAAAAGGGGGGTCCAGACAAATTAATGTTACACATTTAATATGTATAAAATATATCTGAAAGTTTATATATGTATGAAAAAAGAAATAGAATAAACAGGAGACATAGTGGAACTGTACAAACAAGGATTACATTAACAATGAGAAAACACTTAAATGACTGAGTCATACTTTAAGTGTTTTTAAGGGGCTAGAATGAAACTTCACAAGAGACTTAACCATCATATCCAAAAAGTATATTTTCATGAAGCCCAGCAGTCTGAATACCCCGTCTAAGATGAACAACTTAAGCACTTAGAACAAACCCTTTTGCTATTAGACCAACAAACTTCTATCCAGCCCTCCAAACAATGTGAGCTAATCCAAGCCTCTTTCAAGGTTCTGGCTTAAATGTCAACCATGTATTTCTAGAATATCTTTCCCTTACCTTAGAGTCAACAGTTTTTTGGTCTTCTTTATGGTAAGACTCAATCAACTCAAAGCCAGCTCAATTAGTTAGAGTTGCAAATGACTACTTCTTTTTTTTTTTTTAAAGTAACTCAGCAATACCTCTTTCATGTTAATGCTCATGGTAGTATGATACATAAGAGCAATAAACGATTTTTACATTTGAGTTTTGGACATTCATTGTCACTGCCAAGCCGCTTTTTGGCATTAAGTTTTATTAAAAGATAGTCAACAATTTTTCTACACATTTTCTTCCCTTCTGTGAAAAACAACAGACACTTCAATTAACACCAAAATAGAACTTTAAGACGACTAACACAACAATATATTCTCCCACAGTTACCAAAGAAAAAATCTGGAGCAGCTCTTAAAACATTTATTTCTCTTATTTTATTCCACCACCAAGGTGAAAAGAATCAATCATTCCATACAGTTCTCTGTATATGCCCTACCCCTAGAAATATTCAAGGTCAGGTTGGATGGGGCTCTGAGCAACCTGATCTAGTTGAAGAAGTCCCTGCTCATTGCAGGGGAATTGGACTAGATGACCTTTACAGGTCCCTTCCAACCCAAACTATTCTATGATTCTATAGCTTCCAGAAAGCAGAGGCTGTGTGATATTGTAAAAATCATGTTAAACTTCTTAATCTATTGAGAAGCCTCTGCAGCATGCAAAAAGAATCATCATTTTGACAACTTTTGAACCTATGTAAACCAGAAAGCATTAATTGTTAGTTAAAAAAAGGAAAGAAAAAAGAGCAAATTTATGTTAGCATCACCATCAGTATGAGGAATGTCATCTCATTGGGCATTCCATGGAAGACCCTTTTTTTACATCTAATGAGCAAGGCAATAAAGTCATATCATAAGGCTAATAAAAAACCTGTTCTAAGTAGTTGCTTAAAACCAAAGATATTTAAACATATTGCACTAGAAGCATAACTTGCATCTGGTCTGATCAATAAACAAGGATTCCATATACAGAATACCTGAAAATGTGATTGTAAAAAATCAGAAAGGTGAGGATCATCCTGAAGCTTCTGCTGGATATTAAGTGATTACTTAGTGCATGAACTGTATCATTTGTCTCTAATTTAGAAAATGAACTACATGATATAACAAAAAAGTCAGAATGTGAATAATAAAACATGGATGTAAACTCATTCTTCTTTCTATATAAAACACAAGGCAAAAATATGTTAAAAAATAAACTGCTTCTTTATTTAAAATATTTGTAAAACAGAATTAGTAGCTCAGAGTGTTAGGCTGTCTGATACCCAATAGCAAATGGTTTGCCAAGCCCTTCTTCCCCTAATAGGTTTACCATTATTATGAAGAACAAGGGCCTAAGATAACCAAAAATGAAAAATATCATAGAATCATAGAATCATAGAATCATAGAATCATACAGGTTGGAAAAGACCTCTAAGATCATCGTGTCCAACCGTCAACCCAACACACCATGCCCACTACACCAGGTCCCTAAGGGCCTCATCTACACGTCTTTTAAATACCTCCAGGGATGGTGACTCAACCACTTCCCTGGGCAGCCTGTTCCAAGGCCTGACCACTCTTTCAGTAAAGAAATTTCTCCTAATGTTCAATCTAAACCTCCCTTGGTGCAACTTGAGGCCATTTCCTCTCATCCTATCGCTAGTTACTTGGCAGAAGAGACCAACACCCACCTCGCTACAACCTCCTTTCAGGTAGTTGTAGAGCACGATGAGGTCTCCCCTCAGCCTCCTCTTCTCCAGGCTAAACAACCCCAGTTCCCTCAGCCGCTCCTCATAAGACTTGTGCTCCAGGCCCTTCACCAGCTTCGTTGCCCTCCTCTGGACATGCTCCAGCACCTCCATGTCCTTCTTGTAGTGAGGGGCCCAAAACTGAACACAGTATTCGAGGTGTGGCCTCACCAGTGCCGAGTACAGGGGCACAATCACCTCCCTACTCCTGCTGGCCACACTATTTCTGATACAGGCCAGGATGCCGTTGGCCTTCTTGGCCACCTGAGCACACTGCCGGCTCATGTTCAGCCAGCTGTCAATCAGCACCCCCAGGTCCTTTTCCTCTGGGCAGCTTTCCAGCCACTCTTCCCCAAGCCTGTAGCGTTGCCTGGGGTTGTTGTGGCCAAAGTGCAGGACCCGGCACTTGGCCTTGTTGAACCTCATACAGTTGGCCTTAGCCCATCGATCCAGCCTGTCCAGGTCCCTCTGCAGAGCCTTCCTACCCTCGAGCAGATCAACACTCCCGCCCAACTTGGTGTCATCTGCAAACTTACTGAGGGAGCACTCGATCCCCTCGTCCAGATCATTGATAAAGATATTGAACAAGACCGGCCCCAGTACTGAGCCCTGGGGAACACCGCTCGTGACTGGCCGCCAACTGGATTTAACTCCGTTGACCACAACTCTCTGGGCTTGGCCGTCCAGCCAGTTTTTTACCCAGCGAAGAGTGTACCTGTCTAGGCCGTGAGCCGCCAGCTTCTCTAGGAGAATGCTGTGGGAGACAGTGTCAAAGGCCTTACTGAAGTCCAAGTAGACCACATCCACCGCCTTTCCCTCATCCACTAGGTGGGTCACCTGGTCATAGAAGGAGATCAGGTTGGTCAAGCAGGACCTGCCTTCCATGAACCCGTGCTGGCTGGGTGGTGCTGCATATCTATCTGATATGCAACTTTTTAGCATCTATTCAATTTATTAGAGCAAAGTAATCTTTTCTATAAACTTTACTGTTATTAGTAAGAAAATTCCAACCAGAGAAGTATTGCTTTCTTGTAACAATAAAAAAAAGGAAAAACAACTTTCATTTTATTTGATAGATTCATTACTACAGATCATTCCCCTGAGAAATATTCTATACAATCACAAAGGATACCAAAATCTGAATCTTGCCTAAGAGTCAAGAGAGTTGGAAGTGCTTCAAAATCACCTTTAGCTCAACAGTGATTTCTACAGCCAATTAAACAGTGGAATTGATGGACTCTGAGAATGCCATACACTGCCCTCTGCTAAAAAGATGATCATTACGATTTGAGGTCTTAAGGCTGGAAGGTCTGACAGAAGGAAAAAATAAGTGGAGGATCCTCTAATTTCAGGGATATAGATAATTCCTTTAGGGAGAGAGGAAGATTAAATGCTCACCTGGGCAAAGAAAAATTTCACAGAACATATGGTGTATATGTATAAATTATCTTGACAAGAACATGAAGTCAGCAAATTGGTTATTAGAAATATAACTATTGAGAATTACATTGATTATATTCATAAATGTCTTTAAAATGGCTACCTGTCAAGTAGTTTAGATCTAACACATGACTTACTTTAAAGACATTATAATATAATGAGTTTTTTAACCCTGTGTTTATTGATTCGTGCATATAAATGTAGATGTATATATTTCAAAGTCACTGTGAGAAAGTTAGCAATAATGCTGCTGTTAAATAAATAATAAAATGTTTACACTCACTTTGGAATACTTTTCACTTTCTCAGACTCTTATATCTTAAAAATAACCCAAACAAACAAACAATCAAAAAAGGAGATATACTGGGCATTTTTCTAATGCTTACTGTATCATAGCCCAAACACCAGATGCATGAAAAGGGAACACGCATTAAAAAAACAGGCAGACTGTATGTTACGTCAAATAAAACTATCTTTATGTTTCATGGACCAACAGTCTGAGAATGGTATAATTGAACTTGTCAACTAATACTCTAAGTCTATGTTTTTAACTGAAAGAAAAGATATGAGAAAGATGCTTAAATATAATTACTTTAGTAATATTTTCTTCTAACAAGTAACACAGTCACCCTTCCTTCTAAGGTAACGCAGTCCTGCACTACAGTACCATATAGCAACAACAACAAAATTAAATGGTATCATCTCAGTGACAGTACAATCACATTTCTACTTTTATCTACAAAACAGTATGTACTACCTAGAATAATGTATAAAATGAAGACTGAAGTACTGTCATAGACCACGTTTCACAGGATTTTATAAAAACAGTTGTCCGTTTAGCCTAGATTTCCCCTGCTAGACCACTTTGTTATTACGACTGTATACATGAACATTTCTTCTGAATACTGTCATCTCACTGGCACCATACATACTCCATTATATGGCACTGGAGGTATAATATACACCAGAAATTCACATGCATGTTGTTGCCTGGGATGATTGCCATAGAAGAGTCAGTGCAGGGCATTTTGAAGTAAAGTAATAGAGTGTACAATGGTGAAATTTCCGTTTAAATGACACACTTGATGCCTATTCCCCATAGATGACAGGTATTAACTGGTGTTCACTATCAGCATCATAGTATGTGATTTATCTTCATCCTATCCCTTCCTTCATATATCTAACAATATAGAAAGTGTTAATGCTTTGTATTAAAATGTTGTCATTTTCTGTAATGTTTTGATAATCAGGAATATTGTTTAATTTTCATGCATAATACTTTAATTTAAGAGGATTCTACTACATGACAATCAAGGGAAAAAATGTGGATTACCAGCAGCCATGTTTGGAATACTGTCATGTTTGATCATCCTTAGTGATACAAATTTGGTCAGACAAAATGTTAATATATATAATTAGGAGCTTTTACTTACATTATCAAGGGATGATACTTTTATATTAACCCAGAAACCAAGCTATTGTTGTTAAACAAGTTAATTGTAAAGAACAGTGCATATAAATGTGAGCTTGATGGGGATGAAAGTCATCATAAATCATGCAACAGCAGGAACTACATAAAATATTCTGGATATTGCTGTGTTACCCATAACTATAAATATTTCAGTAGAGGGACGGAAATGAAAATAAGGGAAAGAAGATGGGTTTAAGCCATTTTTGTGCCCTACATCTGATGGCTCCTACAAAATTTCCAGTATTCATTAGAATAGCCTGCATGAGTGCCTTCACTTATATACTGCTTCTCAGAAGCTAGGTGAAGCAGAGAATAACTAGGGATCTGTTTCAGCTTTGCAGAGGTATAGGAAAACAAGGGACGGACATTCATTCATTCCAGAAAACTGCATACTAGGTGAGCTTTTTTTAATCAAAGAACTAGAATGGGATTGTCTATCCAAGATTTTATATAGTTAGAATTATCACAGTTTGGGCACTTATTTGGAACAGCATTTGCTCAAAATATAAATTTTGCCATAGTTCAAATAACAGCACCTATTGACAATCATCTCCATTTTTTGTATACGTATATTTTATTCAGATAACTTACCCCCCCATCTTGAAAATATGCTATTATATAACTAGTTAGCTATAGAAATAAAGGTTGTAAGATAAAAAGTGGGCTTCCCAAACTGATATCTGAAGGAAGATTATTATTTTTTTTTTTAGTGGAAGGAATGGCATATTACAGTCAGGTTAAAACCAGCTTACAGGTTGATAACAAGTCTGTGACATCCAAAGGTACCATTTAATTCTGTTGTTGTTGCTATACGGTACTGTAGTGCAGGAATACTGTGTTACCTTAGAAGGAAGGAAGGGTGACTTGACGGCCTGGCTTTCAGGTGCAGAAAGGCACTGACTGGTCAGGGCCAATGCCAGGAAGGAGCCAGTGCTGGCAGGCTAAGAGACCCTCAGTGACTCAAAGAAGAGCGGGAGAACAGTCCAAAGGAGAACAGAGAACAGTTTCCCCCTGCAGTTCTGGGGGAAACTAAATACCAGAAGCTCCATGGCAGCATTCTCTGAGATGTTCTCAGTACCAGCTATTGGCTCAGACAGAGTGGAGCCACACATGCCTGAATAAACAACATCAGGAAGAAGGATATATTAAGAACTGTGGCAGACAGAACCTGTACAAAAGAACTTTTTCTGAAGTCAAGACAGAATGAGACTGCTTGCACTTTAAAAACATACTAGCTCCAGGAAAGTCAACAAGGGTTGCATCCCTTGCAAGGGAAGCATCCAGGATAATAGATCTTTTAAGAGATGTTTCATAAAAAACTCTGCATAAACCCCTACTTCTTCACAAAACCTCACCATCTGAGATAGAAAAGTAAAATTCAAATTAAAAAGTGAAGAACAATCACGACAGAGTACAGAAAAACATAAAAGTGAGAAAACATCTATGTTTCCATACAAATGCTGGAAGAGTAAAAATAAGGGATTTAAAACACTTAGATTCAAATAAGAAATTGACTTTATAGCGATATCAGAAACTTGATGGGAGAAGATAAATCAGTGAACACTACCACCAATGTACATAGGTAAGACTGGTTGTGTTGGTGGAGTTTTACTGTTAAAAGTTACAGAAGTTTTAGCGTTAACTCAGATAAACAAGTTATATGAATCAGGAATGCACACATGAACTGAGAATGCAAAGGTAGAAAATAATAATGGGAACACCTCATCTAATCTCCAGTAGATAACTAGCTGTCACATTAGTGCATGATTACAACACTTAATTTTTAGTTCCTGGAAATGATTAGAGCATCTAGTGGCAAAACCTCCAAAAGAAGTAATTCTTGTCCTGACCATGACAGCGCAAAGGATGTAGTTCACAGCATTACTTTCCAGCAGTTATGCTATGACAGCAACCATCATGTATTTAGTTTCAACAGCTTTGCAGAAACAAACAAACAAACAAAAAGTTACTAATTTCAAAACAGGAAACTATATAAAAATTAGGTTCATGGAAAAGAAATGAAAGGAGACATCAAAAAGGGTGGAATACATGCAGTCATTAAGGAAACTAAAGGCCTTGTATTTAAGTGTCAGAGCAAATGAATACCACTATCAAAAGGGCCAAAAAGACCAAGAAAAAGTTATGACTACTACAGCATAGTCAGGGAGACCAACTGAATAATATAGGAAGTTATCTTTCAGAAAAAGAGGTTGTATTGAAATGAGTAAAATAGAAAAAATCATAAACTCTGATCGTTTGTGCAAAAATAGAGCGAGGAAGACCAAAAGTTTGAAGAATAACTTGCAAAAGACAGAAAACCTAAAAACAAATGCCTTTTCAACTAGATGAGGAGCAGGGAGAATGACACAGAACTTGTAGGAATTAAGGAACACTCAAAGAAAGACAGAAAAAAACCCTAAATTAATTTTTAGATCCATAATTACTGTTGAAGAACTTGAAGAATTTTGCTTACCAGAATTTTTCTTTACATGCAACATTTTAAAGGGTCTTTCTCAAACCCAAAATTTCTGAAACTTTTCAAAGTTCTGGAAGAAGTTCTAGAACAAAAAAACCCAAACAATCAAGATAAAAAGTAACAAACTTCTTATCTACTAATTGTAATTTGCCAAAAGTTTCTAAAAGATTTAAGAATAACACAACTAAGCATGTTATGAAACCTCCCTCTGAATTGCTTTGGCACAAAACGACTGAAAAATAGCTAACATGACATGGATTTTTGAAAGGGGATTCCACAGGAGCCCAGCAGAGAAGCAGACAAGTAAGAACAATGTCCATACCAAATAAAGTGCTAATATTCTGAAAATTAGAACCAGTGGACAAATGAATAACTATGACATAATAGAGAAGAACCTGTTTTTACAGAAACTTGTGCCTCACAAATCTATTAACTTTTTCTAAAGGAGTGAACATGTATATAGATCAGAGAGGTTTTTTTTTTTAAATTTCCATGCTGCATTCAACAATGGCACTTATCAGAACTGCTTTTAAAAAAAAATTAAATTGCCATGCAATTCCATTCAGAAAAATGTCTGTATGTATTAATAATGAGTAATAAGGAGAAAGCAAAGGTAGTGAGGTAGGCTAACCTTGGCTAACAGCCAAAACCCACCCAGACAGTCACTCAACTTTCCCTCCTTAGCAGGACTGGGGTGAAAACAGGAAGATAAGCCAGGAATGAGAAAGCATGTGGGTTGAGATAAAGACAGGGAGATTGCTTACTAATGAATGTTGCAGGCAAAACAGACTCAACTTGGGAGGAAATTAACTTACTTTATTGTCCATTAAAATAAAAATGTAATTACTAATTCAGGTAGTGAGAAACAAAAAGACAAACATTAAAAAAAACACCTTTCCTCCCCACATTCTCAGGCTCAACTTCACTCCTGTCCTCCAGACTTCTCTGCACCCCTGAGCAACGCAGAGGAGGATAGGGAGTTAGTCAGTACAGTTCCTCTCTACCGCTACTTCTTTCTCACACTTTTTCTCCGCTCTAGTGTGGGCTCTCCACGAGCTGCAGTTCCTGTCAGGAAAATCATCTCTGGTGTGGGTCCTCCACAGGCTGCAGGGAATATCTACTGCAGCACCTGGAGCATCTTCTCCTCCTCCTTGTCTGACCTTGATGTTGCCTCTGCTGTTTCTCTCACTCTTTTTGCTCCCTCCTCCTCTCTCCATCTGGTATTTTCTGCCCTTTCTTAAATATGTTATAACAGAGGCACCACCAGCTTGTCTGAGGGGCTCAGCTTTGGCCAGCTGTGGGTCCATTGCAGAGCCCGCTGAAACCAGCTGTGTAGGAATACAATATCAGTTTTCACTGTGAAAACTGTAGAGTTCCACTGGGATCTGTATTGCGACCTGTGCTGTTCAACAGATTGATAAATGATCTGAAAGAAGGCTGAAATATTGCAAAGTTTGCTTACTTTGATAGTAAAGGTAACGGTTGTTTCAAATATGATGATACTGTGTGACTAGGCAATTAAGAGGCAGACAAAAATTCAGCGTAGACAGATATAAATTGATAGACCAAAAGAAGAATAATTCTGGCTTTACATACAGTGATAGGCTCTAAAGTATTATAACTCAATAGTAAGACCTTGGAGTTATAACAGATCACTCCCTGGAAATAGCAGGAATATGCTTAATAATAGTTAAAAAAAGCAAAAAGAAAAATGCTAATTACTATGAAAGGAATACAAAAACCATAATGCCACAGAATAAATTAATAGCACAGCTCCAGTCTGAATACTGTGTACAATTCTGGTGGTCCTTCTTACCTCAGAAAGAATACAATATAACTGGAAAGGTGCAGAAAAGGACAAAGAATGGATTAAAGTTGACACAATTTCTGTACAAAGAATGACCAGGATTCTTTAGCCTAGAAAAGAGATGGGAACATACCAGAGTCCACATATGAGAAGTGGCATTAAGAAGGTGAACAGGAAAGTATTTTTTACTGTCTCTTCCAATAGAAGCAGTAGGAAACAATAAAGGAAAATAGCTAATAGAAGATTCGAAACAAACAAAAAGAAGATAATCCTTCAAACATGTCATTAAATTATACCTCTGGCCACAGAATCATGGATGCTAAATTTCACTCAAAAAATGATAAAAAAAATTCATGAGGAAACAAAAATCTACCAAGGGCTACTAAAAATAAAAATACCTAATAAAAAAATCTCCCTAATTCAGGAGATCTGTGAGCTCCCAAATAATTTAAGCCTTGAAGGGTATTCTGGGAAAGTATCACTCCCAGACCAAAATCTGTACACATTAGATCAAGAATCTACATCTTGAATACAAAACTATGACTTAGTAGCTCAAACATAGCCAGTGACATTTCAGACACCTAGCAACAATTAAGCAAAAGTTCCTTTTACAGTATCACAGGTAGTTACAAGTTGTTTTGGGGAATTATTTTACATGCTATATGTTGAAAGCGTGTCCAGAGAAGGGCAACAAAGCTGGTGAAGGGTCTGGAGAACAAGTCTTATGAGGAGCGGCTGAGGGAACTGGGACTGTTTAGCCTGGAGAAGAGGAGGCTGAAGGGAGACCTCATCGCGCTCTACAACTACTTGAAAGGAGGTTGTAGCGAGGTGGGGGTTGGTCTCTTCTGCCAAGTAACTAGCGATAGGACGAGAGGAAATGGCCTCAAGTTGCGCCAAGGGAGGTTTAGATTGGACATTAGGAGAAATTTCTTTACTGTAAGAGTGGTCAGGCCTTGGAACAGGCTGCCCAGGGAAGTGGTTGAGTCACCATCCCTGGAAATATTTAAAAGATGTGTAGATGAGGTGCTTAGGGACATGGTGTAGTGGGCATGGTGGTGTTGGGTTGATGGTTGGACTCGATGATCCTAGAGATCTTTTCCAACCTTAATGATTCTATGATTCTATAGAGGCCCAAATGCCAGTTATACCCATTTCCATTTATAAGAGTTTGGTTGCCAGTAAACACACTTACTTTGTATGTCAAAGCATGCTTGTTGGTGCCATAGTCAGTCAAAGAACCTCAGGTAATTAATTTTTATTGTCAAAGCCCTGCCTATCAGCCAACTACAGCAGCTGATTCTTTATAACCACCCAAATTACATCCATATTGAACCATCCAGCTCTGCTGTGTACCACTTACTATATATTTTTTTTTTAAGTCCTGTTAGCATTTAATACTTTTCCAAAGTTTATGTTTAGAACAGAGAAGTAGTTATTTGCCACGGATGAACATTTCAACTTCAGATATCACAGTAACCTTGATAAATTAATAGAATGCTAGCGGGATTTCATATCAAACATTCAAAATAGATTTATATCCACCAATCCAGAAGTAATTCTGCCCCCCTGTACTTCTGAATACTGTGGTACTTCATGAACATCCACTATTCTTTCCCAGGAAACTCTAGATTCATTTAATGCTCAGGATGAATCTATTCTGATAGGAAACCATGATCGTAAGTAGAAGTTTTATTTCATTTGCTGCAGCACCTGGAAATTGTGTAATAAACAACTGCACAATTGAAAAGAAGGCATCATGATCAAAAGAGGTGATAGCTTCCCTGAAAACTTGGATTGTGTCCTCCTGCTGCATTCCTTAATAACATTGGTAAAGCACTTAAACCAAGCTTTGCTGAGGCATCATTAATTGTGCCTCCACATATCCTGTCCCAACTTATTTCTTAAATATCTTTTGCAGAAATGCTGATAACATAGCTGCAAATGTAATCTCTAGGCATTCTGCTTTCAACATACAGAAGTTAATATACAGCAATGTTAAGTACTCTGAAAAAACTAGGTTCTACGGTTTTTTCAATTTGCGTATCCTGAATTATTTTATATGGATAACACCACTCTCTTTCCTCCCTCATTTTTCTATAAGATTGTAAAAATAAAATAGTTAAGATTATGAAGACTTGGATAGTGAGTGGCATGAAAATGCAGTAATTCAGTCTTCAGAGCAAAAATGAGCAACACAGGAAGCAGAAGGTTACATCTCAAACAACAGGCCAACAAAGTTGAAATACAGTTGTAACTGAGACCTGTATTTAATATGTACATATTTAATCTAAATTGCACAGATTGTGGTCTGGGAATAAGCACTGGAATTCGCTTAACTGTCAGAGAGTGAAGAGTTCAAGACTGTCTGGTCAAGGAAAAATGTAGTGGATTGACAGGAAAAGGAGTTTGGAAAGAGCATTCTGACAAAGAGGCAAAGGATGTGGAGAAACCTAAGACTAGCTGGGTAAACACTGGAAAAAAGAAACAAGAGGACTGAGATAAACACTCATCCTATTTTAGTACTCACACTAGATCAGAAAGCCTCTGCCACATGGAGAGTAGGGAGGGAAATTTGCTGAGAGGTCAGAAAAAGGTAAGACTGGACATGATTATGAATGAGACTGGGAACTGGGAGAGGTCTTTGGAGTAAGAACTGGAGTGGCTACCCAGGAAATCTGGAACTGTGTATGCAAAGCAGAAAGGAGATTTGACTAAGACAGGAAGCTTGCATGCATGAAGAGATCAGGTCCATTGGTTATGATGAGAAATAAGCCATAATGGGAAGTCACAGGAGTGAGTGAGGGATATAAAAAGTTTGGATGACACTGGGACAAGGAACCATGGCCAAGGTGGTATGGATGGAACAGGAGATGCCAGGAAAACTGAGATGGACTGGGCAGAAAAGTCCATGCCACACTGATACACTTTCCTCCAAAGCCTGAAATCAAAACCAAGGTTCTGGATGTTTTGTCCTCTGCTGTCCATAAGTATCTGTGAAATCCTGCTGGAAAGCATGTTCCTCTCTCACATTCATCTGTGCAGTGGATGCATAGGCAAATGAAACTCTTATCCCTCTCATCTCTCAGTTTCAACTTCTCAGCCCAAAACCAACTTCCAAAAAGTGTCTTTTTTGCAATTACTTTAAATTTAATCCTCCAATTTCCAATCAGTTTCTCTCTCTCACTTTTAAGTCTCAGTCTCAGCAGATGCTTTGTTTTCAACTTCAGGCCTACCCAAGCACCAGCAGCCAGGCTAGGGCTAGCAACAGCCCAACTGAAAGGAATTGCATTGCAACTCACAATTCCAATGCCCCATTGCTATTCTGACTCAGAACTGCACTAAGGAGGAAACTTATTCTGAGTCTGGAGCATGTTCAGTAGCTTGGTAGGAACAGCATAGGTGCTAGCAGTGATGAGACAACTGAATGTTTGGGGTTGATGCACAAGCTCTTGTTAGATGTAGGAAATGCAAAGGGAGGAAGTATATGCAGTTGCCATCTGTTACAATTACAAACTATGAGAGGATCAAGCATGCTTAGTGATGACAGGGTATTAGCAATTAAGTTCCAGGAAGTCACTGCTGACTATACATACACTGACCACACAAACCACAGTTTTTCAAAGGATAATAAATGTTGAAGGAGGGTAATGGGGAAGGAAGAACCAAGTGTGGAAGCTTTGGGTAGAGACCTTTTCACCTGGGCAACCAAGTCCTATTCCTGACGTAGAAGTTAGTCCCATGTCAAAGCACAAGGGCAATGAAATATTTAAATGGAAAACAACATCAACTTTTTTTTTCTTTTTTTTTTAATTTCTTCTTCTCCATTCTCTGAAATGGCTGGGCCTTTTTAGCTGTAATGACCATAACAAGCTACCTGAGGCGGACACCAGCATGTAAAATTTTGCTTCAAATTCTCAAACTTAAGCAAGTTGTAAATAACTGAAAATAGGCCCATAATACTACTGGTTCTATATCCATACCTGTCACATTCAGCCTTGGGAAATATTGTTCCTTTGCAAAGACTGAACTATTTGTAATTGGCATATGATTCTGTCTTTTAGAAAGGTAACACTTTGCCACGATATACATAATAACTTTGTATTGAACACCATTCATTTTCTAACTGCATTTCAATGCCTGTCTGTACTATTGGCATAAGCTACAAGGGAAGTTCTCAGACATGGCATATTTGTACTTCAAAATAAGTCTAAAAGTAATTAAAAAATCATATTCTAAAAATTATTTAAGGTCTACCTTTTTAATGTTTAAATATTCACTGTTCACCAAGAGAAAAAACACAAATGTGAGAATATTTTTTCAAGAAATAGGAAATTCTAATTTTTTTAAAAGTAAGTAGGAAAACTGAAAAAAATTTGCATCATAATTGTCTCGGTGGCCAAGATACTCCAAAGAGAGGTGAGACCTCCTAGGTCAAAATGATTCTTTGCCCTAGTTAAGATAAGAATAAAAGGAGATATTCTGAAGTACACTGCTGAACTCATGCATCTATTCAGCTTTACATGAAACACTTAAATATTCATGCTGGCAGGCAGCAAAATCACTTTCTATCCATGTGGTAAAACTATTCTCATGGAGAGTAGGAAATGTAAGTTTGTCTTTCCTGAGACAAAGGAAGAAAGTGAACTAAGATCTCCCACATCTTGCTGAATGCTCTAAACACTGAACTCTCACACAGAATGGATATGGCAACACAACTATCGTTTACATCATCAGACTAGTCCTTCCCCTTCTTCCTCATTTTTTCTATTTTTCCTGAAGGTTGCTGTTTAGATAAGCCAATCCCTAACCGTGATTTGCTTTAAGTAAACCAAAAGCAGAGACTCAAGACTGCATTTAAGTAAACAAAAAAATGCAGTCTTAGCTGCTTTTTGAAAAGAAAACTTCTCCCAGAATTAGCGGCCTAAAAAGGACTTAGCATCAAGGAACAATACAACAATGTCTGATTTAGTGTCACCAGAGGTGACAATAGAGCTGTAAACTACAAACACCTAAAAGCTTACAATACAAACTGTCAGGCAAAGAACTCCCTGCAGTTTTAGACCATCTGGATAGCTCCAAACTTTTCTTAATCGCAGTCAAAAAAGAATGTGAACATGGATGTATAAACAGTGGAATCTCAAGCAGGAACAGAGAAACTACTTAGCATTAGCTACTTCAGTATTCAAATAATGCATCCAATTTCTGCATCCACAAGTCAAAAATAACATTGGTAAGTAGCTAAGTATTCACCATGTAACCATCAAAGTACTCAAAAACATGACCTAAAGTGAGAGAATCAAGAAATTTCACCTCCTTAGTATAATGGATAACTAGATCACAGCCTATAAATATATACATAGGAAGATAAATTTCATTTCAATCTCACAGACAGAGGCATAACAAGACCCAGGAGCTAGAAACTGAAGACAGACAAACTTAGAATTAACAGCATAATTAACAATGAGGAGTACCTCATTGAAAATTTGGTAGATGCTCCCATCCTTGAAGTATGCTTTCTAATAAGCAAGGTAGAGGGTTTTTTTATCTTTAGAAAGACATGACCTAGTTCAAATGGGAAGAAACTAAGACAGCCATGAGGTCTCTGTTGTATAGTATGCCAGGCTAGATGATCACAGTACTCCCTTCTGGCTTTTTAATCCATGAAACTGTGTACATTTCCATTTCAATGAAACTGCATCATTCAATGAGCATTTTTTTAAGGAACAGCTTTCCAGTGAGCTCTAGTTATGCCTCGAAGGCATAGCACTGTTTTGGGGGAGGCTTGTGAAAAACTTCTGGATAGCACAATATGGTGTTACTCTGAATGGGGAAAGCATTCAGTCCTTTCTGAGCTGAAGCTGGGACCAAGTACAGTATACAGAAGAATCTGCTTTGTTTAACATATTAATTTGAAAATTAACTCTTTGCAGCATCACCCTGAATCAATTTATGCACTCAGTTCCATCATCATTTCATGAATTTGACACTGGCTTGGCGTAATTTAACTTGTTTTTGTTTATCAGATACTTTCTCTTAAATCACTACAGAAAAGGGAGTCTAATGTAAAAGTGTTCGCACTGGAACACGCTTGGATCAGGACTTCTGATTTCGTTTCCTCAAAAAGGAATTTTATTTTTGTGCATCAAACTACTTGGAGACCTGAACCAGCATAAGACAAATGGATACCATTGGTCAATTCACATAAAATATTTCTTATTGCACCAAGACAAATCACTAGGGTAGACACAGTCTTCAGAGACCCTCTGGCTATAGCAATAGTCCACTATTTCTGTATTAAACCATTGCTCCATAATATTAGAGAGATAATAAAATATTTTTTAAAAATCCATCTCACTATAGGATTTTGAAGTTTTGAAGTCACTGATTTTGACAGGTAGCAGTTTTCAGTATGGAGCACAGAATGTTACTTATTCATATTTATTTAATTTTCTTACACTAGTTTCCATTTCATTAATATCTTCCTGTGATTTTTATTATCTCATTTCAGATGTGTAAGGAGTCAGTCAAAAAAAAAAAAAAAAATTGAACATAATTCTGACTGCTGACACACAGAAGTAAAACTATAGATCCTTTACATGAAATTAATTTTTCTGCAGGTAATACAATAAAATGGACAGACTTTCAAGTTCAATGACATAATATCAGCTTAAATGCAGTTTCCCAATGAACATAGTGTATAAAGACTTAAAACACAGGCATATCTTAAAGGTAGAGAGGATAATCAGAGTAGTATACTACCTTTTGAAAAGATCTCATTATTTTGTGATTTAATCTCTGTCTGCAATTTGTATGTGTGTGTGTGCTATAATCACATTTAACCTTGAGAAAACCCTGCATCTGGTACATGCTTTCAGCAGGGAGTCCTTATACTAGCAAATTTGAAAACCAGATCTGACTTTATACTTGCTGTGATGACAACAACGGCTCATGCAATTATTTGTCTGCTTTTAGCTTAGTGTTTTTGAATAACTTCTTATACCAGCTATCAGTTGTTACCTTTTTGTTAATATTTTTCATCATCATGTCTGTAGAGGTCACTGTGATAGAAAGGGCAAATCATATAGAAAATATCTGTAGTCATGAATAAAGAATTTGAAAATAATGCTATTTCTTTTTCATTGTTTCATCCACAATGTTACCTTTCCCAGTCTGACCTCAAATGTGTAACAATACCTGATGAGAGCATAAGAATAGCAACAACCACATGTTTCTCCATAATTGCTGTTTGTCAGTCATTTCTTCAGCATTAACAACATTCCAGGCAACTCAAGGTCAACTATATCTTATGCTAAGGGACAAAGCCCTTCTTATCAAAAGAAATGGGCAAGCCAACAAAATCCATTGCCAACTTCCAGATGCATGCTTGATTCTGGCTCAGTTTTGTGCCCATGACTAAGGAAAGCAAAGCCACTGAGAATATTCTGGCAGTATAAACTGGCAATCAAAGCAACTGAAAATATCACTGGTAGTATTTGCCCCTTTTATACATGCACAATCAACTCTGTGTTTGCATAGTATTTTAATACAGAGTTAAACTAGTGACCTGAGCTGACCTTCCCTATAAACCTGACCTTAATAGTGTTCTAGAGGATGTTTATATGAATTCAATTCTCTATCAATTTCTATAGTGTATTAAAATGTATAAAATTACATGAAGTATATCACCAATTTTCCACCTTCAATCTTACTAAATTCACCATTGAAAGTGATAAGAAATATTAAGCTAAAATAGATTAAATAAGGCGGTGTTACAGGTTTGGTGTAAGACCCTTACTAAGCACACAAGGATTAAAGAATTTAGGTAGGTATTGTTTTAGTAGAGGTGCATGCGAAACAAACAGAATCAAGAGGATACCAAATTTAGAGAGAGTTTTGCAATGAAAATAGCCAGATATCACCAACCACAAAGACAGCAACAATATATCTTAGTGATGTAAATATGAATTATTGTTTGCCATTTTCACCAAGTGCTACATAAAACTGTAGGAAAGAAAGTATTCTATAGTTTGATTTCTCTTATACTAAAGGCTATGGGATTTTATCCATTCTTCATATTTAGGCATATTTTGACAGAAAATAACTAATTCTCTATTTTTTATAGGGAAAATTAAAACAAACCCATGAAATAGCTATCAGCTCAGGTTAGAAAGGCATAAAAGTAGAATATAGTTTTGTTCAAAGACAAAAATGCCATTTAAAAAAATCTTTAGATTTTTTTTCATAAGAAAAATAGTTTCAAATTTAATACTGAACTACTCATCCTTTCTGTTGAGTAGTAAAGGACAAGATTAATGTATTCCAATCTTTTGATGGAAGATTTTTAAAGAAAGATTTAGAAGGGTCTAATGCCATGAAGCAATTGGCAAGAACATCAGTTGACCTTATGCACCAATAGTTTCATCTCTTTTGGCACCAAAATTGTTTTTCTTTAGATCCACAATATGACCCCTGTCTCACTGCCAAAGCAGCCTTGACATTAAGAAAAGAAATTCTGGTGGAAGCAGATTTTAGGGCATCAAAAACGGCAGATTCAACATCATCAGGCTCATGAGAGCCTTGTAAAAATGCCTCTGTTTTTTCTTAGCTAAAGAAAGATCAGTTACAAAGATGCATTTCTCAACAGGAAGACATCAACTAATGAAACCTGACACCATGCTACACATACTATTATAAATATCCTATGAAGTTTAACAGAGATTGTTTAAGTGATAAGTGCCACAAGCTCTGCTCAGTCCAAGTTCCAGGTTTAGAATTATGATGTGCATTAACCAATATTGTTTGGACTCCATACAATAGGTTTTAAGTCTTGTCATGATAATAATTCAGTCTATAATTAATAGCCAGATTAACTCTCAGTTCCCAGTCTTTTCCATGTATACTAAAAAAAAAAAAGACATTCTGATGGGGGAACACTGGGGTGTAAAGGTATCATTATAATTTAATAATGTAGCACAATAAATGTGTAACATATAAAATACGTTTGTTATATCTACATACTGTTTAATTTATTGTGAAGTGACAGTCTGCCTAACAGAATCCCATTGTCCAGAGCTATTTGATCATATAATCACTAAAAGTCTTAGTGTTATGTGTAAGGGAATACAGATAAACACAAAATAGGAAGGATCAAAAAGATAACAAGACAAACAGGAGAGAAAAAAATTTTGAGAGAACAAAGACTGAAACAACATTATCTCTAAAATTTCTTGCTTATATTAAATTTAATGCTTTGAAGTTTTGTTTATCAACATAGTACTCGGGGAAATACATGTCTATAACTCTACATATTTTGACTGTATCTCATCTTTCTGGCACTTTTCTGTTTGGGTCCCCAGTTCCCTGCAAACACGTGCTTAATTTTAATGCATATGCAGTTCCAATGAAGTCACAATGAGGTGTTTGGTATATAAGTGGGTTTTATATGTAGTCTCTCTGAAGAAATCATCATTTCACATCTTCACAAAAATATCTCCTACAGTAAAGTAGTGATTTAGCGTGGGACATTCAGGCACTTATATGCATATATTCAATAGTTTAATAAATTAAATAACATGAGTAGTATGTTTATACTGCACTATTAATTAGGTATAAAAATAGAATATCTTCTCTAAAGGACAATTATTATGTGTTTAAACACTTTCTTTCTATAGTGGAAAAAAAGATTATCCAAGAGACTTAAGTTTGTTATATTTGTTGAAAATTCTATTACAAAATTCCTTCAGAAACAGTTAATGTAATACTGCTATCCTACAGTAAGAGGTGCCAATACTGCACAGGGGGTGCAGGGTGCCAATACTGCAAAGGGAATATAGATTTCTCTACATTGCCTTTTTCACCATTCTTTAGAAGTACATAATACAACCACCTGACGGCATACACAGTCCATTCAATATTTTGAATGGAATTAATAGAAAAGCTACGTGGCCCCAAAAATGTGATTGAGTCATGTGATGCAGGGGTGTGTATTACACTGGTAAGTGCTAATAAGAAGGTTTAACGTCCTCTCTAGTCTCTCTTGTAATTTGTTAAATGCAGTAAGGATATATCAGAATTCTTTCCTTGACTGCTCATTCACAATTACAGCATTAATCACAGCACACCTAAAACTATAAGATTACATCTTTCATCACCAAATGTTTTCATTTACATATTTATTCTACAGCTAGGCTAAGAGGCCACATAAGAGATGTGTAAATCATCACTAAAAACATCTTGGTGCTCTTACTGTCTTGTATGTCAGCTGGGCACCAACAAAGAAGCCAACAATGAATTAAGTACTCATGCTTTTATTCATGATAGAATATTTAATTATGGTGTGCTTAAAATATGTACAGCTGTATACCTCTCATTATTTAAGTAGGTATCAGTGGTTTTTTGAGACACCGAATGAAAAGAAAATAATGCAAAATTTTGGGTTCCCAGATAGGTATTCCTTTTACCACATTAAAATATTAGATAATTCTTAGTCTGTTTTTAAGATGTGGGAATGCTACAGAAGTAACAATGAATTTAACCCAATCATGTGGTGACATCACAAATAAAGCTACACTGACTTATAACAGTTATTAAATATTCTGGTTTTTATGGAAAATATGCATTGAAATTAAACTGCACACTTAATTTTTTCTAAAATAAACCTGACCAGAAGTATGAAGCAGATTTACTGCTTTTACAAGTGTCTTTTCAAACTGGATGTGAAGAACTTAATTCTTCTCTCAGCAATGCTCACCTAAGATGGTAGGTAGAGAACAAACATACCTTGGAATACATTGCATCAAACTTTTGGTATGCATGACATAGCTAGTTTTCCTCTGCTTATTTACTCCAAAGGAAATCATTAAAAGATATTTCTTCTATAACCTAAACGACATGACATTACTTCACTACAAAAAACAAGTTACATAGCCCTTTATTGCCAGTGCTTGTTATCCAAAATTATTTAGAAATATATGATCGGAAATAGTGAGTTAAATGGAACATGTATTAACTTTAGCTGAATTTACATGCTCACAGAATGTTTGAGGATAGAAGGGACTTCTGGAGGTCATCTGGTCCAACCTCCCTGCTCAAGCAGGGCCACCTAAAGCCAATTGCCCAGGACCACGTTCAAGACAGCTTTTGAATATTTCCAAGGATAGATACTCCACAACCCCCCTGGGCAACCTGTGCCAGTGCTCGGTCACCCTCACAGTGAAAAAAGTGTTTCGTGATGTTCAGAGGGACCCTCCTTGTGTTTCAGTTTGTGCCCACTGCCTCTGGTCCTGTCACTGGGTACCACTTTCTGAGTGGAGCCTGGCTCCCTCTTTTTCATTTCCTCACTTCAGATAATTGTAAATGTTGGTAAGATCCCCCTTAGCCTTCTCTGCTCCAGGCTAAGCAGTCCCAGCTCTCTCAGCCCTTCCTCATAGGAGAAATGCTCCAGTCCCTTCGTCATCTTAGTGGCCCTTCACTGGGCTTTCTCCAGTAGCTCTACATCTCTCTTGCACTGGGGAGCCCAGAACTGGACACAGTACTCCAGGCCTCACCAGTGCTGAGTAGAGGGGAAGTTATCACCTCACTTGACCTGCTGTCAATACTCTCCTAATGCAGCCCAGGATACCACTAGATCTCTTTGCAGCAAGGGCACATTGCTAGCTCATGTTCAACTTGCTTGCAACCACGACCCCCAGGTAACTTTCTGCAGAGCTGCTTTCCAGCCAGTTCGCCCCCAGTATGTACTGGTGCATGGGGTTATTCATCCCGAGATGCAGGACACATCACTTGTCCTTGTTGAACTGCATGAGGTTCCTGTCAGCCCATTTCTCCAGCCTGTTTAGGTCCCTCTGGATGGCAGCACAATCCTGTGGCATATCAACCACTCCTCTCAGTTTTGTATCATCAGCAAATTTGCTAAGGCTACACTCTGCCCAATCATCCAGATCATTCATGGAGATGTTAAACAGGACTGGAACCCAGTATTGACCCCTGGACTACACCACTAGTTACTGTCCTCCAACTAGACACGCTACCACTGATCAATGCCTTCTGGGCCCAGTCATTCAGCCAATTTTCAATCCACCTCACTGTCTACTCAGCCAGCCCATACTTCAGCAGCTTCTCTATGAGGATCTTATGGGAGACAGTGTCAAAAGCCTCACTGAAGTCTAGGTAGACAGTATCCACTGCTCTCCCCTCATCTACCAAGCCAGTCATTTCATCACAGAAGGTTATGAAGTTGGTCAGGTATGACTTCCCCTTGGTGAAGCCATGCTGTCTACTCTTGATCACTTTCTTGTCCTTCATGTGCCTGGAAATTATATCCAGGATTAGCTATTCCACCAGTGTCCCAAGGATCAAGGTGAGGCTGACTGGTCTGAGGTCCCCTAGGCCCTCCTTCTTGCCCTTCTTGAAGACAGAAGTGGTGTTTGCTTTCCTCCAGTCCTTGGGCACTTCTCCCAGATCGTTCAAAGATCATTGAGAGTGACCTCACAATGACATCTGCCAGCTCCCTCAGTACTCATGGATGCATCCCATCAGGGTCTAGACTTGTCCAGTTTGCTTAAGTATTTCCTGACCTGATCCTCTTCTACCAAGGTTATGTCTTCCTTGCTCCAGACTTTCTCCCTGGCCTCTGGGGTCTGTCATTTCCAAAGGCCAGTCTTGCTACTAAAAGACTGAGGTGAAGGCGGCATTCAGTACCTGAGCCTTCTTCACGTCCTTTATCACCATAGCCCCTGCCCCATTCAGCAGCGGGTCCACATTTTCCCTAGTCTTCCTTTTGCCACTTATGTACTCATAGAAGCCCTTCTTGCTGCCTTTGATATGCCTTGCCAGCTTCAGTTCCAGGTGGGCTTTGGCTTTCCTAACTGTGTCTCTGCATGATCAGTGTCTCTCTGTTCCTCCCAGGTTACCTGTCCCTGCTTCCACCTTCTGTACACTTCCTTTATGAGTCTGAGTTTTTCCAGGAGCAATTTGTTGATCCATGCAGGCCTCCTGACATTTTTGCCTGACTTCCTGCTCATTAGCATGGACTGCTCTTGAGCTTGGAGGATGTATTCCTTGAATATTAACAAGCTTTCTTGGGCCCTTCTTCCCTCCAGATCCTTATACCACAGGACTCTTCCAAGAAGATCCTTAAAGAGGCTGAAATCAGTTCCCCTGAAGTCCAAGGTTGTGACCTTGCTTTTTGCCCTGCTCCCTCCTCTCAGGATCCTGAAATCCATCATCTCATGGTCACTGCAGTCAAGGATGCCATCAGCCTTCACATCCCCAATAAGTCTTTCCTTTTCTGTGAGTGTGAGGGCCAGCAGAGCACCTCTCCTCATTAGGTCCTCTATCACTTGGGTGAGGAAGTTGTCACTGATGCTCACCAGGAACCTCCTGGATTGGCTTATGTCCCACTGTGTTGTTCCTCCAGCAGGTATCAGGGTAGTTGAAGTCCCCCATGAGGACAGGGCCTGGGAATGTGAGGCTATTTCTAGCTGTCTGTAGAAGGCCTCATCCACTTGTTCTTTCTGGACAGGCAGCCTATAGCAGACTCCCGCTACAGTGTCACCCATACTGGTCTGCTCTTTAATCCTTACTCATAAGCTCTCAGTTGGCTCATCATTCATCCCTAGAAGAGCTCCATGCATTCCAGCTGTTTTCTCACATAAAGTGCAACTCCACCTTCTCATCTTCCCAGCCTGTCTTTCCTAAAGAGCCTGTATCCTCCCATTGCAGTCACGCAAGCCATCCCACCACATCTCAGTGATCCCAACAAGATTATAGCCCTGCAACTGCACAGAGATCTCTTAACTTTTCGGGTTTATTCTCCACACTAGTATACAGGCACATCAGAGAGGGACCTCAGCATGCCGATTTCTCAGAAAGGGTCTGGGTTTTTTTTTCCATAATGCTGCCTTGTAGGCACCTCCTTGTTTACACACAAATGCTTGAGATGACCCCACTTAAGCCTTGGTTTTCTTGATTTTGTGCTCCCTTTCATTCACATCACTCCGGGCATTTTGCTCATCAACCCTGACTATCACTTCCTTACAGGACTGCTAGTAACTCTTGCCCTCCTCCAGTGTGGTTAATTGAAAGCCCTCCTTACCAGGTCAGACATCCTGCCTGCAAAGATACTGTCACCCTGATTAGGCGGGTGGATCCATCTTCAAAGCAGATGCTGATCCTCAAGCAATCCCTGTTGCCACCAACAGCTCCGCAACCAAGTGTTGACATGTAGTATCCTCACACCCCTTCCCTGCAAGATCGAGAAGAACACCTGGGCCCCCATATCCCTAACTATCACCTCCAGAGCTCTGTAGTCAGCTCTGATAATCTCCAGATTGTCCCTGGCAGTATTACTGGTGCCACATGGAGCGTCAGCAGGAGGTAACCGTCATAGGTCTGGACAAGCTTTGGCAGTCTCTCCACAACATCCCCGATCCAGATCCCAGGCAAGCAGAAAACTTCTCTAGATGACAGGTCAGCTTGGCAGATGGTTGCCTCCAACCCCTGCTGCACGGAGTGACCTACTACTATCACTGACCATTTCCTCCTGGAGGTCTTCCATAGCTCAAGGTCAGTTGGCCCAGGTGCTTTGCTTGAAAGCACATCTGGCTCCTCCTCAGCTTTGAGGAATTTCTTTTTTTCTCCTGCCAATGTCTGAGTGTTTTCTGTTGCTGGGTATTCAGTGTGCAACCACATCCTTAACTCCAGAATTAATACATCCAACTTTCCAGATGCTGATTAGTTAATCTCCTGTAGCAGGTACAAAACCCTGCATTTTTCTTCCAGAGAAACTACATCACAGATTATGCACATAGAATATATTTAATTTTTAAACATTATTGATTAGCAAGGAGTTATTAGGATAATTCCTGTATTATTCTGACACTTTGAGTTACATTTATTATGGTATATGATTTTTTATGAAAGGGCTCACATTACCAGACAAGCATTCATTATGAGGGTGTGAAAGTAACTAAAATAAACAAAATACTTTTTGTATAACCAATATCACAAACTTTGTTTTGCGTATTGAGTATTCTAAAGGATTAATGCTTGATATATGAGCCAATTAGACAAAAAAACCCATTCAACTCACTTTATAATAAATATATTTTACTCAAAGTGCCCTTGAAAGCAACTATACACATCCTGAGTGTTCCTGCCTATGTACTCTCTAATCCTTGCCAATGAAATTAGCCATTATTGATTTCCTAGCTCACTAACAAAAATGTCAAAATAGAAGAGATAAATGAAAATAGTACTGACCTCAGTTTTGTACTTTCTGTTCTTTTTTACGTATATGACAATTTTATTCATAAGGTAGGTTTTTGTGAGTTGTTTTTTTTTTCTTTTAGAAGTTCCAGTCTGTCTAACGCAGAATTTAAAGCACATCAGGATCTTACTATAGTTTCTAATATTACCTGCTAATGTTTGTCTTTTGTTAGTTTAATGCAAAGATAGATCACAGAAAACTTTATCATACTCCACAGACCAGTGTGGGACCATCCTCCAAATTTTAGACTTCTTCATCACATGTACATTCCACATCTCAGCAGACAATAGCAAGTGTAATCTGTATGGCAGCCAGCTCCCCCAAAGCCAGACAGAAAAATGAATAATGATTTCTAGAAGTAGTATGGCTATAGGAATACTGAACTGTTTCTGGCTTCCCTTCATATGGGATGTCAAAGAAAGTTTCAAGTATAGGAAGTCCTGGCATTGATTAAAATAATAAAGCTATAAGCAATAGAATCAGACTGAATTCATCACTCTTGCATGCAAAGAGCTCTGTATTTTGTGATCTCCCAAATCTGGGACTCAAATTCTTTTACTTGGTGCCAACTCAATTTTTTAATTGCACAGCTGAAGAAAAGAAAACAAACAAACAAACAAACCCCTCTTCATATTCTTATTTCCCTTCTTTTAAGTTCTTCTAGGAAAATCTGTCATTTGGTTCAGAGTTGCACGGTTTTGTTTATGTGCAATTTTGTGAATCTTAGAGATATAGATAAAACAGTGAAGGAAGTTTAGCAAATCTTTCAGTATAGCCTCTTTGGAATACTTCCTCTTTTTTTGTAACTTTTTAGCAAAAAGTAACAAGTTTTGTTCTACACTTGTAGATTGGCTTTCTGATTTTTATTTAACTAAAAGAATTCTCCATTGAGCAAAAAACACATGAGATTATTTTAGATTTTACTTGTAGGTCATACATGATATTAAATATATGAGAAGAGGAAGTATCTATAAAAAAGTTCTTGAATTACTTCATTTTTATTAGAATTATTAAGTCATGCTACAATTAGCCTAGAGTGCCTACCTTAAAACTTTCTAGCATTTGAGAATGGAGAAAGATGTGCAGATAACAATACAAAAAATACGTGCCATTATAATATAAATTATAATCCTGTCTTTGAAGATTCTTCTGATTTTTGGTCACCTGAACTCAAAAATGACAAAGTAAAGGTAATAGAAGAGCAATTAACAGATTGGACATATGTGAAAAAAGTCTTAGTTACTCATCACTATGCAACTGAAAAAACTAGCATTACTTAGAATGAAACACCAGACACAAAAATAGGTAAAATAGTTAAATACAATAATAGAATGAAAAACTAAATACTAAAAGGGGCCTTGGAAGGTCTTCTAGTTCCTCTCCTTACCTGTCAGAACCAGAGATCAATCAGAAGTTAAACAGAATAATCACAAAAATAAAAATTTAAAAAAGCATAGTTTTCCTGGCTTAAACCAAGGCAAATCTTTAAGAAGTGAATCCAGACTAAAACCCACCAAATTTAATTATTCAGTGTTAACAAGATCTATATTTTTATTATGATACCATTCCATTAAATATCTCCATATTATTTAAAGAATAATTATAAATAAACTTTTACAAATGCACTTGCAAACTGTATTTCAGATCACATTCTTTGAGACACCTGTTCCGTTATTCCCAAGGATGAAATCTACCATTGTACAGCGAGATAGTACTCTTCTGAAAATACATTTTCTGGTTACCAATTGACTGGTCGGTTGCAACAAGTGACATAGAAGGAGGGAGTTTCTAGCATAACAAACAAATTAAAAAAAACCCAAACACCAAAGAATTTAAGGATAAGTACTGGAGCTAAACCAGCTGTGTATACATATAAAAAATACTTGCAGTCTGAATTTAAAATTAAACACTTTGCCAAAGAAAGTTTTAAGTTTTCATCTTTCAATTCCAGAACATCTATGGCACAGAGTACTTAGGAAAGAAGAAAGATGATGCAACCTCACTGGCATCAAACCTGAAACTCAACTCAAACACTATCTTAACAGATCTGAAAGAATGTACAAAGGGACAGAGTATGAACATTTACGGAACAGCTTCTAGGGGGAAAAAACCCTGTTGTATATGTAAAGCCAGTCAGTGTGTTTAAAATGGAAAGACAAAAAAGATAAATATCTTTCAAATACTAAAACAAATGACAGTACCAAAACCTCCTAACGATATGCTAAAGAGAGACACCTAATGGATAAGGAAAAACCAGCCAAACTCCTAAGCTTGCTGGGAATTTTGACAAACCATTTAATATCAGAAAATGGCATAATAGATATGACAGATTTCTCAGCCCCTTAGAACTTCTGATGTGAAAAAGGAAAGCCCCAAAATAGCCACCAATGCAATTAATAAAAAATGCACAATACTCAGATTTCATATGGTAATTGTCTTGGGTACTACACATCTTCCCCTCATGGATATGCATACCATTTTAACTTTTACTATTTGTACAGAATACTGTATTTCTCATTCATTTTATTAACAACCTACTACATCTGTTACATACACAGCAAGCAATATACCTGAGAAATATTTAGTATGTAACTCATTTCTCCAAAAACTGAGGGCTTGAGAATGAACAGCAACATATGATCAACAAGTTTTTCCTGGTTCACAAGGTCATACCTGAGAATCTTATAAAACACTGAAAATAATATAATGAAAAGGAAAAAATATAAACTTATTACAGCAGAACTATTCTTACGACAAGGAAAGGGAATAAACACACAAGCATACACAAAAAAATTTAAAGTATATAAAAAATATAAACTATATAAAAAGCTTCTGCCTTTCCCTTTTGAATTAAAGGACTGGAGACAATCTTACTCATGGAATAATGTTATCATTCAACCAATGAATCAAGCAGAGGATAATACCGAATGGAGTCAGAGCTCTCTAGAAAACAACAATGTAACCAACTATACACAAACAGATACACACATACATAGATCTACAAATATGTATACTTAGCATATATTCCTGCATATACACACACTTGGAAAAAATGAGGTCTTGCTACTTTTTTCCCAAGAACATAGCAATAACTCTGGGTCAGTCCCCAAAACTGCTACAAGAAGTAACTTGCAAGTTGCCCTTTAAACAGTTTCTCCTTCATACTCCAGCACTGACTTTCCACCAACTCTGTATCAAATACAGAAACTTGGGTCTTAAGGTTCCCATGTAAACTTCCCAGAAAAATAGCGAAGCACCTTCAGGAAGCAGTTCCAGGAACTCCTACGTCAAGTCTCAAGTCTGCTCCAGCTTTTATGGTATTAACGCACCTGAGAATTTAATAAGCCATGCTTCAATCAGAACTATTTACTTTTCTGCAAAAGATTTCACTGTCTGGATTTACAGAACTATGTCACACATATGGGCTAATGATATGCAAGAATGAAAGCTCAAACTGGATAACTGGATTTAAATATTTCCCATTAGAAACAACTTTGCAAACTTTTTTCCCACTTTCCTTCTGATTCAAAAAATACAGACTTTGACAGAGTTAAGTGGTTATTTGTTTCTAAGTGTTGAAGCATCTGAAATGGGTAAAATCCCAATACAGATTAAAAGATTTATGGTTATCACCTTTCAATATATTTGATCTTCAAGCCCACAGCAAGAAGCCAGGCTGGAAGAGCTCGGAAAAAAAAAGATTCAAAGAGCAAAAAGAGTAATTATAGCAAGTATACAACCTTATTTCTTAAGTCATAACATCAAAATTATTTCTAATAAAAAACTGGAAAAGTTAAAAGGCATAAGATGGAAAATAACAGAAAGCTTAGATTTCATTAAGTAAAACAGACTCTCCATTAAAGTCTAAATTACACTTAGTTTTAAAAAAAGCAGTGAAAAAATGTAAATCTACTCAATGATTTCCAGAGAAGATTTATTAGTCAATCATTTTCACCGATAGAAGAGATAAGAAAAGTATCATTTTTCAAATGCATATTGGCCAAGAGCTTGAACTTGAATTATTTTGTTCTCTAACTAGAAAGGTGATAGTCTTTTCTTTATAGAATAAACAGAATTAGGGTAAAAGCTTCAGTCAAACACAACTGACAACAATCAGAAGAAAAGATATTGCAAGAATAATCACAGAAAATGCACAAGTATGCACAAGTACTATTTTTTTCTTGGAAAATTAATTTCATAGGATCATAGAATCATAGAATCAGAGAATCATTAAGGTTGGAAAAGACCTCTAAGATCATCAAGTCCAACCATCAACTCAACACCACCATGCCCACTACACCATGTCCCTAAGCGCCTCATCTACACGTCTTTTAAATATTTCCAGGGATGGTGACTCAACCACTTCCCTGGGCAGCCTGTTCCAAGGCTTGACCACTCTTTCAGTAAAGAAATTTCTCCTAATGTCCAATTTAAACCTCCCTTGGAGCAACTTGAGGCCATTTCCTCTTGTCCTATCGCTAGTTACTTGGCAGAAGAGACCAACCCCCACCTCGCTACAACCTCCCTTCAGGTAGTTGTAGAGCGCGATGAGGTCTCCCCTCAGCCTCCTCTTCTCCAGGCTAAACAGTCCCAGTTCCCTCAGCCGCTCCTCATAAGACTTGTTCTCCAGACTCTTCACCAGCTTTGTTGCCCTTCTCTGGACACGCTTTCAACATATAGCATGTAAAATAATTCCCCAAAACAACTTGTAACTACCTGTGATACTGTAAAAGGAACTTTTGCTTAATTGTTGCTTAGGTGAAGAATTCTAGAAAATTAAGAATCTGGAATATGAACAGTTCTTGTATGTAAAGTTTTATTACTCACTATAAAATCTACACATACTGTCTGTGCATGTATCAGTGAATCCAATTTTAAAAAAAGAAATTTTTCTGCCTATTTTTTGAGGGCTACATTGTAGGCAGTGCCTGCATATTTACCTGTATAATTACAGGTATTCTTTACCTCTGAACCATAAACTTCTATGAAAAGCATAACAATACAAAATCATCAATGCTCAACACTTAAAATCTGGTCCTGCATTTGGATCTACTGACATGTATTTCTGGATGTGTGGAGTCTCATTCTCTTCGATGGTTCAGGACTGGTATGTGAATTTCAATTCTAGGCGACTGGTAAATTCTCTACAAGGTTATCAGGTTGGGGTATTTAAACTCAGCCAAAGCAGCAGATGTTTTGTGTTAGTTCAGCGGCTATTCATGAGCACATGTAACAGGTACCAGAGGAGTTGTTATCAAAGATGATTCTAATAAAATACTACTACCAACTGTCAACTTTTTACTATTTATCACTTCATGTTCCTAGACATATTCCAATTTGTTTTCTTTTCCTAGATTAAGAAAATTGATGACACAGAGATTATGTGAAATGACATAATCTTAACTGAAAATTCTAAAGATTTCTAAAGCATTAAGAAAAAAACCTGATACTTTTAAAAAGCACACAAAATGTCTAGCTGGCAATAATTTCTGAATATTTTTGCCATTGATTATGAAGTATTGAGGGAAAGGAATGGATTATTTTGAGCTAGGAAAGTGAATAATCCATTGTAAAACAATCATTTGAGAAAAGGATAAAACAGTGAATACTATAAACCATAAAATAATAGAGATATGAAGAGCAGAGGACAGTAAGGAAATAAGAATGCAGGGTGTGTGTGGTGCAGTTTTCTAGGGTAAGAGTAGAGAGAGGCAGCAGTAATAGCTTTCTATCAGAAGCTGTTACTTCTAGAAGTCTGGCATCTGACCTGATTCTTCAGGGTATGGATCAGATTTCTATGAATAAGAAATAACGAGTATATTTAAATGAGTTTAAGTGAAAGAAACCCCACATCTTTACTAAGACACCAAGTTTAGCAGCATTTTTTGTAGACTCTGAGAGAACAAAAAGCTCCTTGGACCAAAGACTATTGTTCCTTTTTACATGGTTTCCTGAAAAATGAATACTGTTGCCTTGCTCAGCTCCTCTTGATCACGTCTAGTAAGCAATTCCATCTGAGTCCAATAGATGGGAAAATGTCTCAAAGTTATAACATTCCTACAAACTTTATGAAAGCAGGCAGCTGGATAGGGTGTCTGCTAGCTAAAAGAAAATTAAGTGAATGCAACTTTTACTTAGCAATGCAGAATCTACTTCTCAGTCAAGGCCTCTCTTTCAAATTGATTCTCTCTTGTCTAATAAAGGGTGAGTTTATACTGCAGCCTGAGTATTACTCAATTGAAATATCAATTCACAAATACAGACCCATGGGATAAAGGATGCATTTAGACTTACAGAACTATTTCTTAAACCCAAAACCTCTAATTCAAAGTATACAAACAGACCAGTATGCTGCTCCTTCCCCTCCCTCAGTCTCTCCGGCATGCAGCCAGCCACTCTCTCTTATTCTCCCTTGCCTTATGAATCTGGCATTCCTGCCTGCACAGTGGCTCAGTACCAAAAAGCCAAATACCCACCAGCTCCCCTTCCCCAATCATTCCCCTCAGACTGTTGAACAACCTGGTAGTTAAAATCGGCTACAGGAAAACAGAGATGTGACCACATTTAAGGATTTATGCACAATTTAATGCTGTCCAGCTGCACTGGGAGTGTACTGAGTACCTCTCCCAAAACATATCAGACACCTTCAAAGATGAAGGCAGCACCTTTTTTACCTCTAGATTTTAACATATATTAAGGAGAAGCAAGGATGTAGTGGTCACACCGGGTAACTACATGCAGGAACCTAAATTTAAGTGTCCATGGAAATTAAGATCATAGTAACATACACATGCTGAGTTTTAGGTACATGCAGATTTAGGCAGATGTGAGAGCATTGATTTCCTGGGTTATTTTCTAGGATTTAGGCACCAAACTTCCACAAGACTCATTTTAATCACAACAACAGGCAATCTAGTTCTCACTGCTCTTGATCATCAGGAATCATGCACATAAACAATGTTGAAAAGATAGCATGGAACTGAAATATTTTATCCACCTTCTACTCTTGCTAACATCCTGCCAAAAAGTGCTGCAAATAGCTAGAGAAATGTACAATGTGTAAGGAAATGTGCATTTTACTACTATGCCACGGTTTTCTTTGTATTAGGAAGTTAATTATCTATGGATCAGATGTTAGGTATAACAGACAATTGCTTTAAGGACATTTGAATGGCATCAAATCAGAAGTCCAACTGGTTCAATATCCTGCCTGTGACAGCATCTCTGATGGCAGTCCAAGGAAAGGAAAAGAAGAACATAACAAGCATACTATGATTCTTTCCCTGGCATATTCTCCCAGCAGTCAGTATTTGTGTTCGTGCAAGACTGAGACTGTGTTCACCTCCTGAACTTGAAGTTGTCTTCATAATATTTTTCATAAGAGGGTTATGCTGCTGGGTCATATAGGGTCCAGAAAGGTAGTAATCCTACACTTCCCTTTAAATAAGTGATGCCTCTGTACTATCTAAAGGAAAGAACAGATGAGCAGATGCACCAAAACATGTTAATGAACAAAGCTTTGTTAAGATATTAACAACCACAGCCTTGAAAGATGACACACAGAAGTCCAAGCTCAGCTATTAGAAAAGAGGTCAGACATTTTTCAATTTCTTTCCCACTAAGTTACTTTTGTGGGGGGAAAAAAAAAAAGAAAAAAAAAAAATGCCTAAGAATTAGACTTATCGGTATCTACATTTTACTGGATCTCTCTGGAAGACATTACACCATCCTGTATATACGTTGAAGGCAGCAATTGGAGAACACTGTTATTAACAAGACATGGATCATATCACTTCTGTTACTACTGCAACTTAACGATGCAGAATTTAAATGGAAAAAATCTCCTATCAGATTACTGTATAATACTAAGCCTTGCACCACAATTTACTTAACTTTATTAACAATCTTTACATTTGAGCTGGAATAAGAGCAAGTTTATAAACAGTGTTAACACTAGTGAAATAGGACACTACTTTGCCTTCCCAAATAATAATCGTTTGAGGAGCATTAACATTTTGAATCCTGAGTTTCCACAATCTACTATTCAAAACTAATATGGCAAGAGACTGCAGTTCATGTTTGCAGCAGAGTACTGGGAAGATATCCCACAAATTTGTTCAGATCAAGGTACCTCTGAAGGAGAAGTAGACAGCAGTATTGCGTCAGCATAAAACTGTGTCCAATTTAATTGGTGTGTTAAGATGTACAATATATCAGCTTGAACAAAACAATATGCTAATTCAGTGATATTATTTTTGAGACCCTAGCCAGTGTCTTTGCACTTCAAATATGACATAATCAGCTTGATTGACCCTCGTTTTAGGGTCAGGAAAAATCTTGTGGATTAATTATCATACTGTTTACTTATAATGGATAGGTGGCTTTTGTGTAGCTATGATTATCTGGTATATCTAACTGATTTCAGTGCTAGTAATAGCTTGCTCTAAGAAGTATTAAGATACGGTATTGATTTCAAAAAGGCTATATCACTGTGCTAATATACAAGAAATTCAATTAGTAAAGATGACTGGCAACATTTATCTAAAAAAATTACTTGCTTTCCTGTGAATAAAGCATGACTTAGCATCAGAACATTCAAAGCCATCAGAAACATGAATTCTAAAACTTTAGAAACAAGAAACAATTTCCAGAGAATAAGGGTTCAGAAAGCTTGGTCACTTTAAGTATCTCAAACTACATATTCATAATTTGAAGACCAAAAAAAACCAAAAATTGGCTGTCATTTTTTAAAACCTCTAAAATAAATCTATTTTAAAATAATTTGCCGGATTTTCATTATAAGTTCTCCTACCCATTCTGTTCCACTACCCTGGTAAATTTTTGTAGTCCATCTGCTTTACTAAGCAGTATAGACGTGCTCCCTATTGGTAAATACTTAGAAAGTTGAATGACAGTTGAGCAGTGACATTTATTCTCTTTTTCAAGTCTCTCAATAAGTTTCCTGCTGGCTTTTTTTTTAATGGTTTCTGCACACTTTACGATATCATACCTTCCATTAAAAAAATTAAAATTCAACTTAAATAGGCTAATGCCTCCACCAGGTGAAGTCTAAACAATTTTCATCATTTCAACCAACAATACTGTCTCTGGTGTGCATTATGCTCAAACCAAAAAAAGATCTCTTTTCCTTCTATTAGTGTATGAAGAATCTACTCTCAAATATCTGATTATTCAAATGCCTGGTCCAGTGAGCAGCTGTCCAGCACACTGGAATAAAACTATAAATTTTTGTAATGAATTTAAATTATCAGATCTTAGGGTTTGTTTACTTTTTTTGCTGAGAACCATATTTGTTCACTCACCAGGACAAAAAAGCTGAGAACAATATTTGTTCACTCACCAGGACAAAAGCTCTTTGCAAGAGCTTTTCCTATCAAAGTACAAGGGTGAGCCCTATACACTCAGAGTTGCAAGGGCTACTTATAGCTCGTCCCTTGGTGAAACACAAATACTATTCATTCAATGCACCTTTGAAAATGCATTTTTTCCAAAAGGGATAGTGGTAAGAGAGGACCATTGCCTCAGTCCTTTCTCTAAGATGGGCTGCCACAATCTCCTGGAACATTGAGCTTATATTTGCACTCAGTCTTGAACTGGGAGAGGTTATTTTTCTCATGTAGTCCACAAAGGATAGCCATATACTGAAAACCACATCAATCTGAGCAGAGGACAAATTAAAATATCTTTGGAGTGTTGTTTTACTGGATAAGATTGACTAAAAGTGGTTAGCTCTAAACATAATCATAGCACAATTTTACAGCTTTTATCAACCTACTTGAAATTATTAGATCTAGTCTGCTATATAATACCATTGTACAATTTTCATTTTTCAAAAATAGCAGTTTCCTTATTTTGGTAAGTACTGTTAAATCTATTAGAATATACAACATGCAATTAGATATGATTCACTACTTATGCCCACTAGTTAATTTGAGACACATTTTCCAATACAGTTTTCATGATAATGTATTTTCATTTCTATAGTTTAAGCTTGATGTGAGACAGCTGTCAATTTATTCTTACTGTTCCCTACTTCCATTGTTCCAAGCTTAAACTTCACATGTCAGGCTGACAACAAGGAAAGTTTAATGTACTTCTAAGTCATATAAGCACACCTCACAAATTACAGTACAAAATTCTCATCAGGAAACCCATCTCTAAAAAAACTGTAATTCCTTGCAGCTTCTGTGTGTGTGTGTGTGTGTGTGTGTTTTTACTAAAAATACTGTAGACAGAATGCAATATAAGGCACTTTACGAGGTGGAAAATTACGCCAGTGACAGACAGACAAACTTCCTCTCCTCTCTTCCCATGAAGAAATTTGCCTCTGGAGATTTCAGATCTAGTCATCAGACACCATCATCACCCTCCTATCTCGTAAAACTTTTCTCTGCAGAAAGGATAGTACAACTCATATTCAGATCACACTATGGACATCTAGAGATAGGATCATAACAGTAGCATTATTTTCAGTTATCATACAGACCTAGCCCTTTGAAGGCTAGGTACCAGATACTGGGAACAAAACTCCTCCTTTTTTCTCCATGATAGACACTTCAGAATAGTTCCTTTGTACAGTCATGTTAAAGTTTGCTGTTATGAACTCTTCAGCCAGAATATCTGTTTCAGCCATATTTATTTAAGTGGTTGCTGTCAAAACAAAGATTACATCACTTTACACCCATGTTTTACAAATTAGGTAGCCAGGGCATCTGCAAAATGAAGGTTAAGCTCATTTACTTTGGCAAAGGCTTTGAGATTAACTGATGAAAAGTGGTATCTGTATACAGTTGTCTTAATGTACTGGCTAACAGCTCAACTTCAGACAAACTGTACTAATTTCTATATACATTTTTAAAACCATTTGGTTTTACTGGTTTCTATTAGGTTTTGGAATCCCTTTAAAGAGAAAGGTTTTCCTTTCTTCACTATTCCCTTTTCCCTAGGAGAAAAAAACCAAAACAACACCAATAAACCTAACAGGAAATAGTTTTATAAATATGTTTTTAGTATAGTTAGCTAAAAAGTAGCTCTGTGACACACAGTTCGGACAACCTCATCCCTGTGGTGGTGCATTCCTCCCCCCTCTTTTCCTCTGGGCTATGATATGATTTCAGAACCTTCTGTTAAGCTTTAGCCATTGTGTGTGAGTTGGGCCGTTAAGCGTCCTTGGCCGTACCAAGCGCTCTTGCATGGCTAAGGTGGGAAATGACACTGATCGTACCAGGGACACTAGCTACTTGATCAAGGTAGGGAACAGAAACAAGAGAGAATTTGTCTTCTCTGACGGCTCTGAAGCTCTCCCTACCTGGATCATAGCTCAAGTGGAGCAATAAGATTGTTACCGTGAAACAATACCATAATTACTACCCTGGACCACCTCGGATAGTAGCCAAAATGGAAATTTACTGATGACTAAAGCCAATCATCTTGCAAATCTATAAACAGTGGTACCGAGTGAGACCCTTTGAGCTCTCCCGGACTGCAGTAGGCTGCAGCCAGAATCTCCCTCTGAGTGGGACGCCTCTCAGAGTCCGCAAACTCGAATTTGCGATACTCGGAGGAACACCAAGATTTGGGCTGAAACACTCCTCGGGGCTCAACCCTTCGCCCATTGAGAAATGCCAAAGTATTTCACGGGACTCGAGGGGAATTTTTAACAGGTATACCTTTATAAATTAGCTAACTCTAGGCCTTTCATTTCGCTTTGGTACCATATTCATTTGTATATATATACGTATTGATTGATCTAGATATTTTTGTGTGCTTATCTGTACAGTTACTAACAAGTATAATCTGTAGTTAAGTTGTTTTAGTATTTGTAGTAACTTGACTAATTCTTTGTATAGCTGCCAAATTGATTAATGCTTAAATATTGTTGGACTCTAAGTTGCTGCTAAACACCCTTAACCCTTTAGTCATAAACCGTTGCCCAGGTCTGAGACTAAGGGTAGATCCAGCCACGCCTAGGCTCCTCTCTGAGAAGGAGTTTAGAAAGCAAGGGGGTCTACTGTGAACCTCGTGACCTTCCTATCCCCTTTTGTATTAGACACAGACCGTTGTCCAAGTCTGAGACTAAGTCGGATCTTCTCTGAACCTCGTGACTCAACGGGAGGGTCCCCCTTACCCTTTTATCCTCAATCTCTGTACAAATCATTCCAACACAATTCTGATACGATTTTCCCCTGTGTATACTTAATCCATGTAATAAGTAATAGAGTGAACCTTGCCATCAAATTCTGTTAAGTCACGTTTCTATAAATTTCTATTAAAATCACCCTTTGCCAATACCTTTGCCAGTGATTCTTTACGCAGCCTTAAAACCACTCAGTCGTGACAATCCCACACACTGAAATAAGTATCATGGTTGATGAAATCTAAATGGATGAAGAAAAGCTTCAGGGCTATATGATTGTGTCATTACCAAGTTCTAAGAAACAGAACAATGGGAAATCATAATAAATGTGTGCATAAGATGAACAGGGCAGTGATGACCTAAAATAAATAATAAATAAAAGGAAACTAAAGAACTCAATTCAAATTTGAAGACCTCAATGCAGAACTCCTTTTAAGAATGAGTATTTTAAATACTTCCCTTGCAAATCTAGAAATACACTACAGTTATAAAAAGATGTTTTGTGTAAAAGATGTTTCTCAAGCAGTACACTAAGTGACCCCTTCCACACACTGTTCCTGTTTCATTTTAAATATCAGCTCTTTCCCCACCTCCTTTCAGGAATCTCACTAAAGAGATGCTCAACAGAACTTTTCATTGACCGTTGGAAACATTTCTTAATCTCCACACTTGTTCATACCAACTTGGTTTTATACATTTGCTCAAGTCCTAGAGTATCTAGGAGTCTCCTGGAGACTTTAAATGAGAGTAAGATTTCACTGGTGTGCTTTAAGGACATACTAAGAGAGAAAACTTGCATTAAAATTCACTCGGTCCAATGAGATTTGAACTTTACATTCTGCAAAAAGTAGGAAGATTTCCTTTTCTATTACAGTTAAGGAATAGAGATACAAGGATGAACTGAGTTCCTGAAATCATCCAGATAAGCTATGCAGAATGAGAAACTGAATTTGAGCCATTGCCTTTGTATCCTTTTTGCTAATGACATCTCTGTTTTCTAAGTTGCTAAATGAGGACCTGAGATACGCAGGGCACTTTTTTCTTCCATTATATAAATACTACTATAAAATTCAGAGGGGGAAAAAAAAAATCAACAGATTTCTTTAATTCAGAATCTTTGAAGTCATGCTAAGTATCCAATAGTCATCCAAAATTTTCTTTTTGGCAGGTTGCACTGAGGCAAGGAGCACAAAGCACTGAAAAAATGAAAAGGGAATATTACTGACATGAGACAAGAATGGATAAAATTATATACTTTTGGAAACTGCAGATGAAGTTATCAGAGATACAGTTTCTTGAATGATTATTGTAATTTTCAGATTACACTGGTTAAAGCTAGCTATTTTGCTTTTTAGACACCTGTTTGAAAATGTAGTTTACACTTAGAGTGCCTCTGTGTGATGCCCACATTCATATCCACACAAATCATTGATATGCTTTCTAAATTTACAGCCTCTGGACAACCCATGAGAAAAAGAGCTTTGCTAACAAGCAAAGCAGGAGCCCAGCCTTGTTTCCCAACATTAGATAGTGTGAGTTGGGGAATGATAGCTGTCCTCACAGTATTATACTCTTTTCTAATTAACCGCCTTCATTCAAATACTGCCAACTGCAAATCCATGCAGTGGTAGTAAAGTGGATATTCTGTTTTTAAAAATTCTGCACCAAAAAGTTTGTGATATGGTTTAGCCAGAGGTTCCTGCTAAGCTTCATATTGGATCGCAGAGTTGTGCCTTCCAGTTCCCCAAGTATATCTTCACATTTGATATTACCAACGCACAGTACACCAAAATGCTGATAGCCAGAAACCCATCCTCCAACATCCAGTATATCACAACATCTTAAAAGCACTGGTTCTTTCCAGGACTGTGCATCATCTTTTCCCCCTCACTCTTTGAACAAACTCCTCCTTGACATTGCCTAGTTTGTATAGTCTTCTCCCAGCCTGACCTTGATTCTAAACCCTATACACGTGTATCCTCAAGAGCTCATAGCTCTTAGAGTCCTACTTATATCGGTCACATTTCTATATCCCTCCTTGTCCAGCAATCCTTCATGGTTCTCCTTGCCAATCCCTGTGCCAGCAAGTTGCATTGCCTTTCAACATCCTGACCCCTGTTTACACCATGATGCTCCCACCACAGCTTTATAACGTCTCTTTTTCACAGAAATTTTTTGCTCCACCACAGTCACTCTCAGCCAAAGCTATTCCTTCTGGCAAAAATATTCTCAGTCTGCAGCTGGACTGATACAATCCTTCAGCCGTACCTACAGAGTCTGTATTACCAGACCACACACCAGAAACAATTTACGTACCGAAGAGCCAAAAAGCTTTCAGCACAGTTGTTATTGGACCTAGGGTTTTTTTGATGAAGTATTACATAGGAGAAGCAAAGATAATAAATAGAGAGCAATGAACAGAAATATTTTGAGGATAAGTTCTGCTTTGCTTCTATTCGGCCCCTTTCTTCCTCAGTTTCCTACTGCCCTAACGTGTCAATTTCCCAGGATCCAGATGGAATTCTATTGCAAAGAAGTTGTTAGGAGTTGAAAAGTCTGTCTGTGTTACTAGGAATTAAAAGGGTAGCAGTTAAAATTATTAACTGCACACATTATTTGTATTACTACTGTCATGATTATTCATCGTATTAAGACAGAGCCTAAAAGCCCTCTGTTTTGCGCTCTATACAAGCACAGAAAAAACCAACGGTGTTTTCACCAGAGACCTTGCAATCTAAATCCAAAGAGACAAGAAATAGGATCTTACGAGAAAAAAATGAAAAAAAATAGTGTGATAGGAAGAGATCTCAAGGACATCAGCAGTCTAACTGTTGTCAACTCATGTAGCAATGTTACAAAAGAGTTTTAAGGAGGGATGTTTTGGTAATAATACAAGCCTCCTGAGCTTCAAACCAAGCATGGGGAAAAGTTTAAAAAGAATGGCTGAAAAATTAGCAAGTGAGCAATGAAAGCTGGAGTTTAATGAGGATACGAAGTAGCTCCTAGCATGAGACTTGGTACAGAAAGTAAGTATGAACGATGAGACAGAAAAGAAGCCAGTTGGAAGCAGCAAGATACTTTTGTGCAGTATTAAGTATTCTCACTACTATTTTGTCTGGCCTACTATGGTTGCAGATAAGAACTGCAAAGCGTTATGGATTTACATTTTATAGAAAACTGAGTATGTGAACTCATACAGTACATTATGCTATTTCTAGTTAGACTTTGCAAAAAAGCCCAAACTGAGTTTATAATATGAATATTTATCACTATTCTACTTTATATAATATATACATAGGTTTATATATAAGTTGGAATTCTTAATATTGAGTCAATTATATGGAATTTTACTGACTAGAATATATATGATCTACTTATGAAGTATTTCCCGGAAAGCGCTAGTGAATGTAAATGTATTTGAGATTTCTATCAGATATTCTGATTACTGTTATTCCATTGGCATATATCTTTCAGTGGAGAAACAGATAAATTTGGATTTCAAAATATTATCAATAACTCTCTTTCCACTCTCAATATTTGTTTCTTTTGGTTAACCTTATTCTTTGTCAATCAAGTTAAAATAATGACTCAAAAGGGAGATACCCTGGCATATGTATCCATTATTCCTTCTACAATGTAGTACTCCCACTGGTTTTCATGGGAATTATGCATATGAAAGGACTGCATTATCAGGCTAGATTAAGAGAAGACATTTGGAAATACTTAACTCATCATACACTTCAGAACCTAATATTTATAATGGTACTTGAGCCTGGAGTAATATAAATAAAAGCACAAAATACTACTCCTGGAAATATATTATGGATGGATTTTTCTTAACTTTTTATTAGAGATATCACTAAAAATTGCACTGAGTTAAAACTATTTTCTTAGCTTTTTGATATAAGAACAAATACTGAAATATGAATTAGATCACTCCAAAAAACTTGAAATATTCTTGAACACGAGAAGTTACAAGCCAGTAAGAGGACAGTAAAAGGATTACGTTCCAAATACATTAAATACATGCCTGCGTAATCACATAAAGGTCCTTAAAATTTTCTTTGGTAGCCACTATGTCTTCATGACCAGATTATATTAACCCTGATCCCCTGGAAACATCGCAAGTCATCTTTAATTCTTCAGACACATGACACTTCCATTTTGGCTTCAGAAATGTTGTTCTCCTCCCATGCCGTGACAACTCAAGGATAGTATGAACTGTCTTCCTCTGACCTGGGAATGACAGAGGGCCCTTTCTTCCTCAGAGCTAAAAATGAATTGACATCCACTTTACTTTAACAGACTGGGTAGACAACAATTTGCTCTTTCCCAGATACATAGCTCAGATGTAGAACGAATCTTCTAGGCTAGTTAGAACAGGCTAAATTTCTAACCTTTTTTTTTTTTTTTTAACTAAAACATATTGTTCATCTTTGCTGCAGTTAACCCAGGACCTTATTTTCTTGTTGCCACTAACACCCTTGCCACTTTCACAAAAAAGTTTTCTCACCTGATCGTTGTAGTGCCTCAAACTCAGATTGTCCAATCTGGCTGGGTTTATGTGGAAAAGTTCTGGCCACACAAGCAGCTTCACAACAGGGGCACAGGCTAAAATTTTGACTCTCCGTTAGTGCTTCTTAGAATCATAGAATCATTAAGGTTGGAAAAGACCTCTAAGATCATCGAGTCCAGCCGCCAACCCAAAACCTCCATGCCCACTAAACCATGTCCCTAAGCGCCACATCTACACGTCTTTTAAATATTTCCAGGGATGGTGACTCAACCACTTCCCTGGGCAGCCTGTTCCAGTGCTTGACCACTCTTTCAGTAAAGAAATTTTTCCTAATGTCCAATCTAAACCTCCCTTGGCACAACTTGAGGCCATTTCCTCTCATCCTATCGCTAGTTACTTGGGAGAAGAGACCAACACCCACCTTGCTACAACCTCCTTTTAGGTAGTTGTAGAGCACGATTGAAACAATCCTCTGAGGACTGAACACTTCAGATATTCTTTTCAGTATGACAGCTCATATCTGGACATCACTAATCAGGTCAGTCACAGGCACTTACCATGAGAGTCAGATAATATGTCCATGAAGACTCCTGCTAGGAAATAAACCTTTGAATTAAAAACCTATCCAAACACATGTTGCATCTCTTCATATTGTACTAGATTAACAGACATCATTCCACCCACAATGTGCAAGTCACGTTGTTAAGATTTTCTCAAGAAAACAACAGAAGTGACAAACTACCTTTCATTACATGAAAATGTAGCACTTATATGGCAGTTGGAATATCATGCCTTAGTCTGGAGCAGTGCATTTCAAGAAAGAAGAAACAGAGAGAGGCCAGAAGAGAGCAACAAGAATTAATGATCTGAAGTACAAGAAAAAAAAAAAGCACTTTTTTCTGTAAAGAAGAAAACAATGAATTGGGATTGGATAAGAGAAGAACACGGTGAAAACAGTGAAAACACGGTGAGACTAAGAATCTCAAATATGTAAAAGTCTGCTGCAAGAGGAAAATAAATTCCCTGTAACCACTGTGCAAAAAGTAATAGGTTCAAGTAATTTACTTTCAGCAAGTTAAGTTTAAGATCAGAAATCAGGAAAAACATTCTAATGAGAAGACTAGTGAAATGCTGGAATAGCATACTTACTTGGGTAAGTAGCCATAACAAATCTTTACAAAGACAGGCAAGCGTTCATTTAAAAAGACAAATGTTATTGATCCTGGCTTTGATGGAAGAGTGATGGGGTGGGCACGACGCCTTCTTGGAGTCCTTTTCAACTGTATGATTTTATGCTGAGGTGACCAAATAAATGTAGCTATATAGTGATAGTGATACCATACTACAGTATCACTTGCTGTGGGATCTTGACTTGGAAAGAAAGTCATATTCTGCAAAAGACTCAATCAATTTCTTCATGCAGACAATCATTTGGATTCTGATACAATCTTCTAGCTATGGGTCACCTAGCTACATTGATCTAATGCGCAGCTTCTTTATTCAACAGTTTAATGGTAATTACTTTCAGGACTGGACTATACATAAACATAATGTCTAATCCAGTCACAGTATATAGCACTTTGTTTGCTAAGAGCAATGACTTAGTAACTTTTCCCACGGCCTTAAGGCCAGACAACACTAGCAACAGCTGCTAATAACACTGAATTCCAGATGTAGTCTTTGGTGAAAGTTTTTTAAAGGAATTAGCTTTAAAATATTTTGCTTCAAAAATCTAGATGTACCAAAATTCTTAATCCCATATCGGTACTTGACTATCAAGTTGGGATCTTTAGTGTTTTTTTTTTTAAATTTAAGCCTAAAACTTGTATTGGTAGCCCATCTTTAATAATTAGAATCACAATCCTGTAAATACTACACAAGAATATGTTTATTTCAGAGTAGTCTTTGGAGAGTTAACACAAAATAAGTAAATAACCTTCTCTAGTCAGATATTTTGTTTCCAGTAAAAATTTATGATTGTTCTAATGTGAGAACTCAGGACAAATGTACAGCTGCTAGTCTGACTAGTGACTAAGTATGGAAAAAGTAATATTTTCCAACTTCATTTCAATATTATTGGGCTTTATTCTACAATAAGCAGCATGTAGAAGTAGGAAAATTACATAACCATGCGTAGTCTCTACATTTAAATCCCCTGATGTAACACCAGGTAAATGATCCAAGGAAAAAAGAACAGACCTGCATTATGATTCACATTTTGGATGGTGAGAACTAAACTGTTAGAAAAATAATGTTTTTTAAAATGTGTGTACAATGAAGACCATGACAGCTGAAATAGGTACAACAGCAATATAGCAAGCATCAGGTGTTCTCAAAGTTTCGACACATTACAAAGTAGCTCCCATTCAAAACATCCTAATTTGACAAAGTTACAAAGGCCTGTGCTTCGGATAAAATCCTTTAAAATACATGTAATCTCTTCTACAGATGATTGCTCTCTGGTGGCATGTACATTATTGCCCTTTTCACAACCTTTAAAAAGAGGCACAAAACGCAGCTCCACCTCCATCCTCCGATCAGTAAAGTGGCAAAAACACGTCTCCAAAGCGAAATGAGACCCCCGTTTGCCCCCTTGGGCTGTCCGCAGCGTACTCACCATGGCGGGCTAGTTTTGAAGACTTTCTTCCCTTCCCCCTGCACCTACGCACAATGATGGAGAATGGAGAGCAGTTTCAGCATTAAATTTGAACTTCCCTGCTTTTGTTAGCATGAGTCACCACCTTAACATTATCTCAACTGTAGACTTTCATCTGTGAATATCTAAGCCCTGCCTTGTGGAAAACTAATTACTGAGCCACTGAGAGGCTTCATAATGTCCTGCATTTAAGTCCTGAACATCATACATAATGCATAGGAAGCAGTCTCTGCACTCTGATTACAGAACACTGTCATTAAGAGAGCAAATTAAAGATGTGAATAATTCACTGGCTGAGCTTATTGTCAGTGCTGCATTGTGAAATTAGAATTTCTAATAAGTACTGCAATTTTTTTAACCCAATTAACACAGAGAACATCTTGAGTCTGATTAGTACAATAAAAATTATTACCTTATTCTTTTGCTTCACAACAGCCAAATTAAATACTGTACTTAATTATGCAGCATTCATCGCTTCTGTGCTAGAAATAATAATAATAATAATAAAAAATATCACTATCGCTTTAATAAGACTTCCAATATTTAGAGTGCAACCGAAAAACAGAGCATATGACTCTCCAGCACAATTTCTTATCGCAAAGTTACTGGGGTTTTTTTTTTCTTTTTTTTTTTTAAGACTTTGAAAATTGGTTTTAATATTAGCTGTCGACCATGATGTCACTGCTGAAGTCTTTTCTGGAAACAAAAACGTATTCAAAAAAAAACCCACAAAATAACCCTTCCGAATAAGCTCTGAATATATATTCTGAATTAACTTTCTCTGGGTTGATGTGAAGACAGAAAAAAAACATTACTACTTACTGACTTGAAACTGAATACACAAATATACCAACATAGAAATATATAAATATACACACACACATATCTATAGGTTGTGTCAGAAAAGATGCTTAGAAAATATACTATGAAAAAGCAGGAGCTGGATCAGCTCTCTTACCTCAGTTCCCTCTTGGCACGGGATAGAAAACATCCTTTCATCCTAGAAAGGAGAAAAGTCCAATTCAACATCCAGCGTGTTGATTTTCCCCCACACGGCGCCTGCTGCCATGTTAAATAAAGAAAATGATCACTGAGGATGCAGCTTTTGTCTCCAAATATTTTAATACTGCCTTTTAGTGTCAAGGACCCCAGCAACCTTAGCACATCTGGCAGCAGACACCACTGGCTGCAGCTGCTGCAATGGGATTTTTCCTCAACCCTATTTCATTTCCAGCTCCTTTTTCTTCCCCATCCTGGGGAAGTTTAATCACCGAGCATGGGTGGGGAAAAAAAAATAAAAAAAAAAAAGGAAAGGTGGCATTGCAATCACAAGCTTTCTTGGTTTTGTCCTAGAGACGGGGACTGCAGCAACCACCTTGCATCTTTGTCTAGTTATTTTAGCATGTGTGTGCAAGGGGGAGGAAAAAAAAAGGCTGAAAATTATTCAGGCACAATGCAATAGACATAAAGAGAGACAAAAAGACAGAGAGGAAGAGAAAGAAAGGGGAAGAGAAAGAGGGAGAGAGAGGGAGGGAGAGAGGAAGCAGAAAGACTAAGAGAGGGAGAGGGGGCTGTCAGTGCAGATAAATCTGCATATGGAAATCAGGGTTATCCTGGGTACAGTTTTATTTAACCATGATGTACTGTTTTTTAATTAGACAGGAATTTAAAGGAGGAAATGAGGGATTCTTACAGACACAGGAGCAAACGAGGCATTTTTAATCACAGGAGAGTTTTCACAGCAAGCTGTAGCAGCAACAGTAAAACTTTTTATAGCAACTTTCTTGTTAGAAACAAAAGTTTCATGTACGGAGATGGGAGCAGTACCTGACAGACATGGGAAGGTTGGATCAGGGTCTGTAAGGCATCAGAAAAGACCAGGACCTCTTGCCCGAGGCTGTGAAGGGAGCATGGGGATGAGTGAACTGAGGAGGCCGAGGAGAAGAAGGAAACTGAGGTTCAGGTACAGGTTAGACGGGAAGGAAACCAAAGAAAGGTAGTGGACAGTTGGAGTACAAGAAGATTATGAAGCAGCAGTGTGATCTGAGGCACTTACTAGCAGTGGCAAGATGGTGGCGTTCAGGTAGAGGTGGCCAGAAACCACTTGTGGTGGCTGGCCAAGCAAGGGACATCTAGCGAAGCAGTGAAAACAGGGGGCTTGCCGGCACTTAGGGCAGCTGCGAGAGTGCTGTGGGCTGGGGGGGGCGGGCAGCGGCTGCCAGGAAACCCCACCTAAATTTCAAGAAGCGGGCGAGTAAGAAGCACATCGGTAACTAACAGGGGCTGGGAAATGTGGCCGCAGCACGGGTGAGAGTAGGAAGGAGGGGGTCAGTGAGCAGAAGCCGGGGGCGGGCAGGAGGGAGGGCGGCAGGAGTTCACGCCGAGGGAAGCACGGCGGGGCCCGCGCGTGCCTGGAGGGGCCTTACGGGCGGCGGGCAGAGGCCCAGCGGGGGCACGCACTGGCAGGACGGGGCCGGCAGCCGCCCCGCAGCGGCGACGCCGGCGGGGAGCCGCCTCGCGGGCGGCGGTTGGGGGCGCGCGCGGCGCTTCGCCCTGAGGCGGGGAGGCGAGGGGAGGGGCGGGCGGAGGCGCAGAAGGGAGAGCGGAAGGGAGCGGGCAGGCGGGCGGGCGAGTGGGCGCCCCCCCTCCCGGGGCGGAGGAGAGCCGGGCGGCGGGGGAAGGAGGGGCGGCCGGCGGCCAATCGGCGCCGCGGCGCTTGCGCAGTGCTGGGCCGACGGTGGCGCGCGGGACGTACGGAAAAGTGTCCGGGGCGCGGAAGGGGAGCGGCGCCCCCGCCAGCGCGCAGGTACAGCGCCGCCCTTCCTACCCCCACCCCCGCTCTCCCGTCCCGTCCCGTCCCGTCCCGTCCCGGTGCTGGCCCGCCGCGGTCTAGCGGGGCTGGCGCATCCCCCCGGCCCGGTCTGGGCCTGGCCGGGCCCGGCGCGGCGGGGAAGCGCCTCCGGGGAGAGGAGAGCGGCGCTGGGCCGCAGGCGTTACGGGTGGGGATCGTGTTCGTGACAGATCCCCGGCGGGTGTGCTGGCCGGTGGCCGCTCCCCGGCGCCCGGCAGGCGGCTGGGGTGCTGCTCCCGGCGGCTCTATCGCCGGTTTGCAGCTCCTGCCCGCGGACTGCAACCGCCTGGGAAGTTGTTCTCCAGCATGGCTGGCCAAGGCTGCGGTGCTTAACGTCAGTAATTGGTTCCGCTGGGTCAGGGATGTGATAGACAAGTACAGAACTGACGTGAGTTGCGACCGTGAAGAGCTGCCCTTTTAGTACTTTTTTTCCCCAGTGTTTTCTATCTTGATACCCTAAATTGAACAACTTTCCCTAGAAACTCTTCTTCTGATTTAGGGCATTCCCTTTAGCTGCTTATTTCTGCCTTGCCAGGTGGTAACACACCTATACATAGGGTCCTGCTGTAAACTGAAGCACTGAAGTCATCCTTTCACTTAAGAGTTGCCACTGCTTCTGCTGCACAACCGCAGGAATGTGAATGAATGGGTGAAAGTAGGACAGAAACTTCTTTTTTCTTCCTTGAGCTCATTTTTCTGTCAAGCCTCTGTATTACCAACCTCTAGCCAGGGTGTAAACTGGTTTCTGCAAGAACAGTATCAAAAACTGCCAGCAATGAAATTGAAAACTTAATTTGGAGTTAATAGTTTTAATTATATTGTTTGCATATTATTGTAGAACTCTGTGGCACCTGTTGCCTAGTTCTACTCTTTCAGTATGTTGTATAAAACATTAATTCACTAGTGTTAAGTATACAGTGAACTTCTGTTGGACATGGTCTTCCTTCTCCTTTTGCTTTTGTTTCTCTTTTTTTCAGACTCCTGGGAAGTCAGACTTTTTTAATAGAAACTTCCAACTTAAGCTATGTCAGAATCATCTTCTGAGCTTTAGAACGTTAGCATTTCAGGGTTCCATAATTATCACGTGGGGTGTATTTACTGCTTCTTAGAAGGAATTTGAGCTGTAATATTGCCTTAAAGTCATGAACAACCGGGAGCCTGTAATGCATGATGTATTTTCATAGCATAGCTATGCTGGTTGCAAAATGAAGTGTTGCTGAAAGTAGCTCGCCCGTGCCTTGTAATGCATTCCTGCCTCTTATTTTACCCTCGTGCTCGTCTAACCTCACGACTAGTCAATTTAGAGAGCTAAACCAGAAGAAAATGAACCTGTTTTGGTTTTTGTAGGGTTACCTTTTCACTGATGTGATTCCCTGAACAGGTTCTGGTGGAGGAAGATGAAGTTGCACAAAGCAGCAGAATTGCGTGCCAGGGCATGAAGACCATGATTGCCTTTCTTGGTGGTATCTCTCTGTTTGTTAGTTTGATGTTACAGTTAGTCAGATTTGTGTCCTCACTTGAGCTGAAGCATTATGGGGAGTTGTAACAATGAGAAAATTGTTTGAAGAAACATTAGGAGTGTTTTTTGATTTATCTATTTATTTTCTGGATCAGGTGGAAATGATGGACGATGACTTTGTGGCTTCCTCCACACCCCTGTTTCTCACTGAAAGCTTGGAGATGGCAATGGAAGTGGAGAATGAGAACTCAAAGCTACCTTGTTTTTCCTGTGCTTTTGACAATCAAAATGGAGGGAGAAGCTTCCCTGCAGAGTCTTATTTAGCAAGTGGATCTCTTAAGAGGTATGGGGTTTTTTTGAGTTACAAATATAATACCCTTCTAAGATGTTCTTTCCACTGGTGTTTGGTGCCTCTAAATGCTGACAGGGTTTCCAAATCAGTTTTGTTCTTCAGCTCTTACGATCCTGAGATCAACTTGGTGGTATACCAAAGCAGGAAGGGCAATTGTGTTGAAAACTGCTTTGAACAATCTTCTAGGTACAGTTCCTAGCTTTGTGAACTTATTTTAAGGTATTGTAAAGGACCTGTTACAGGCCTGTTAGGACACTTCAAAACTGGCCTGTTGGGCAATAGCATCCAAGACCCTTTAAATTTCTGAGGAGGTTGCAGCACTGCTTTCTCCAGTTGTATGCTCTATTCAGTGCTGGCCCTTTCTCTCTTTTCCACGTGATAGAAACAAACCTGCTCTGCCCAGCTTCCCGAGATCACTGGGACTGTCCTTTGTAGTTTTAAGACCATGTTTCTCAAAGCTCTACCTTTGCATGCATTCTGGATTTAAGGTTCAGAAGTCACATGCATAACAAGTAAGTATTTTCCATGAGATTCTAAAACGTTATTTTGGTTTAGTTAATATCTTCTTTACTGTCTGTGATCCAGCTTAGTTTTCTGTGCCATTTGCTGATCCTGCAGGGGTTGTCTTGTTTTTCCTACAGAAACATGATCTTTCTGTCTGTCTTTCCCAGTACTTTCTGTATACCTTTGAACTTGAATACTTACTGTGGGTTTCTCCTGCCAAGCCTCATATTTTGTGTTGTTACTTTGGTTTTTTCTTAACCTTCGTTTCCACAGTCTTTTCTGTAAAGCCTTAAAGGGGATTCTGCTGCACCTCTCCATTCCCTACCTTATTTATCTTTTTTTTTTTTTTCCTTGGATCAGAGCACATTCATTCAAATTGATGTCAAGTAGGGCATTGAGAGAGCCTGTGTCTGCATGAACATATCTGTACTGGATTCCACACTGACAAGGCCCCGTTTCATGACAGAAACCGTTTCATGACAGAAACCGTTTCATGACAGAAACCGTTTCATGACAGAAACCGTTTCATGACAGAAACCGTTTCATGACAGAAACCGTTTCATGACAGAAACCGTTTCATGACAGAAACCGTTTCATGACAGAAACCGTTTCATGACAGAACTCACTCAGGAGCTTGTATGTAGACAGGCTTCCCAGATCACTACAGTCATGATAATACTGTTCTCCTGTCGTTTATTCACCTTGTCTACTTGGATTGTAAATTCTTGGAAAAGCCTGCATGTAAGGGACTCCTCTGTCTTCATTATCTAGAACAGGAGTAAGTGAATTTAATCGCTAAAGGCTTCAGAACAGACCGATGTTTAGGCAGTTACCAAGTGAACTACAGGTGTTGTGGGAGATTGAGGCGGTTATTCAGCAGATGCTCTTTTTGCCTCTGAGAACTGAATTGGTAATATTGCATAGTTCAAGAAGAATATGAATTTAGTGTGTCATATAATGAAAACCAAGTGCTTGCCCAGTACGTTTTTTTGTTTTTAAAAATAGAAATATTTCTTGCATCTTAGTGAATTCAGCTTCATCTATGCTGAAGTATTTTATGAAAGTCAGTGGGAAAATCCTGAAATAATTTGTTTTGATGTCTTTGTTGTTGTTGTTATTATACAGCTTGCTGTGATTTTTTTTGAAAGCACATTAATGAAATATTTTTGTATTTGCACAATTAATAATGTTTTAACAATCTATACAGATGTCTGATTTTTCTCCACTTTCAGTAAAATGGTAATTCTGATTTTATTTTTTTTTTTTTAGCCAGAGCAAAGGGTAGTCATGGCCTAATGTTAATTTAAGTTCTAATAATGAAGTCACATTTTGTGACCCTCATCAGTTCACCTACCTAGCAGTGTGCTTCTATTAACGTGCTTTTATTAGTGCGTTCCATATAAATATTATTAAATGTATATAAAGGAACAAATGTATGTTCTAACATTAGTTATTAGGCATGTAGTGTACATTGAGACAGATTCCAAACATAGACTTACAGCGGAGCATGTTGTCTAATGTAGCAGCCTGTTCTGTTAAGAAGTAGTCTGTAACTTATGTCTCAGCCCCTTTGTAAGGATGAAGATGCTTCAAGGTGGAAGGTTGTTAATTTTTATTTGTTTCTAAAATATACTGTGCCCTGTGACTATATCATGTTTTTATGCTCTTGAAGCTAGGAGTTGTCATATTTTATGTATTATATATTATATTGCTGTAAAAGGTATAACAGTCTGTATTTTGAGAGTACTGCTACACCTTCCTATCTGTAGTATACATGTTGCTGATATATTGATAAAATATCAGTGATACATAAGCGAACTGTAGATATTGTATTCTATAGGTTTATTACTGGGGAATGTATGAATATTGTTGGCTCTATTTCACAGGGTTTTGCTGAGACTAGATCCTTCTCCAAATGACTATGAAGAAGATGTAGTGGAAATGTTTGGCTTTCAGTGGGTTACTGAAATGGCATTAGTTGAATCCTGTGGACTTCTCTTTGGATTACTTAGGTATGATAATGTTAGTGTATTTTATAATTAATCCAGTTCTGTAATTATACCCACCTTAAGGATGTAACAAACTTTTCAAGTTTTTGATAATAAAATCATAAAAGACTATGGGCTATGCAATGCATCTAAAAAGATTATGCTGTCTATCTAACACTCCAGTAAGTGATGGATAAGGCACAGATGGAATTACGGGAAGAAGTAAATTTTGTGTCACAGATTTTTAATATTATGGGACTTAATAATAAGTTTCTAAGCAGTGTGGTGCATATCTTAGCCATCCTCAGATAAAAATTGATAAGTGTAGTTAGTACAATAGTGTTGTGATTAATTTAGAAGGCTCTAGCTTTGGAATATACGAATAAACTATACAAGATGTCCTTGAATGAGATTGTGCTACCATATAATTAAACTTGTCTTTTGAAGATTTTAAGTCCTTTTTTTGTGCATAAAGAAAAGTGGAGGTTAAAAATCAAATACTGTAAATGCTGGATGCAGCACTTCCTTCAATTGTTTGGATTAGGATAGCTTCAGCAATCTCTTCAGATACAGTTACTGAGTGTTTGACTAATTCAATGTAGATGTTTAATCTGGTCAATGCAAATACACAGATCATCGATAATCCTCTTTGCTACTGATAATCCTCAGGATGTACAGCACATACAGAGAGTGGATGGGAGAGGAGCTTTTGTATGATTCCACAAATATATGTGATATATTCCATCATTCCTTTGATTGTAGTGGATTCTTCCATCCCTTTAGGGTATGACCAAGGGCATGATGTGAAACATCATTAATAGGGTCTGGCTTATTGAAACGCAATGGCATAGATGACAGGACGTATATGAAAACCAATATTATTTAGCTTTGCTTGTTTGATGCAAGCTTTGACTTCACTGTGATTTAAAAAAAAAATTTAAAAAATCTGATAATGAAGGAGATCGGAGGATAATTTAGTGAAAAGAAACACTGTATCTCTTTCAGCATTTAGTCTGATCTGTTTGTTGTTTATTAACATAAAATCACTGGGCAGTGAGACAGTGATGTAGTTGATCTCTTGAATTAAATAAATTTTTTTTCTGTAATATAAACTGCTCTGTAATTGTAATAGCAATGCACATGAGGCATAATATATTTTATTGTGGTTTTTAAGTTTTTCAAGCTATACGTGTTTTAAAACCTACCAAACTGGTGGAATAATGGATTTCAGCTAACTCTTGGCTATGAGAGTTTGGTTGCTAAGCTGTCTTTTGGTGTGACAAGTCCCTCTGCAAAGATATTCTCTCTTTCAGTTCATTTGTTCAGTCATAAAATGGAACACTTTCATTTATAGACCAGTTGACAACTGAAAGTAGGAGAACTCCTTTTTCCATTGTAGAAGTCATATGTGTTAAGTACAAGTTACAATGATTCTTGAGGACAAGGTGGCTGTAAATAGTTCAATTTATAAAGTACAGATAATATCTACGTTTAAATTACAGAAATCTAGTTTTTTTAATGTGTCTGTAAATATTGAAGATTGTTAATAGTTTTCAATATTGTAATAAATAATAACCTTATACAGCAGAACTGCAAGTTAAAAACATTAATTGCACAGTAAAAAGAATTCTTACCTGTGATTTTTTTAATGTGATTGAAGATGTGTGAGTCAAAGTGAGTAAGAGCTATGTAACCATTTAAGTGGGTATATTAAGATAATATAACTTTGATTAATAAACAGAAGTACCAGTTTAACTGTCAGAATATTTATTTGCAAATCAAATGATTTAATGATTAACAACCATGAGGACCAATCTTTGAGGTACAAATGCAAACTGAAATTAAAATGACTTATTTAACTGATGATATCTTTGTTATACTTCTCACGCCCAGTTTGTGTTTTTATTTTATCAGCCCACTGTATTCTGTCTTTTGTCAATTCAGTGGAGAGTCTTTTTTTTTTTTCCTATGTGGCTCCTTTCTGACACTCTCTCTCTTTCTAAACTTCAGCCTCAATAGCCCTCTTTCATAAAGTCCTCCTGCTTTACACTTCCTTCCTTTCTACATGGTTGAAATACTTGAAAAATTCATGCAGAAATTCAGCTTTGATTTCAAAACAAAACAAACAAAAAAACCCCACAACCCACCTAAATGGCTGAAGGTAATCTTGGGTAGCTGACATGATTTTATCCAAGGAAGGAAGAGCTAAGGGAGAGAATTTTAATGTGTGCCTGCCCTTTAATATACAGGTTACAACCTGGGTTTTTAGATCCTTATGAGTACTTCCTAGTTTTCAATTTTTTTTTTTCTTTTTTTTTTCATAAGAAGAGTTGATCTGGGTTGGATCTAAGTATCCTGTTTTTGAATCCTTCAGTAGTTGCTGCTTTGACTGTATAAGAAATGAGGTACAGTTTATGCAGCATTTTCTTTCAAAAGTCTGTCTTACACAGTTGTGCTTTTCATCTATTCAGTTTAGTACCACGTTATCTCCGTGGAGACTATACTTGAGACCACTTGAAAATAACAGTTGTTGCAGAATATGGCTGAGCACTTACCTATGTTACAGCTTTTTTAATTTTCATTTGCAGTGGCAGTTAGCAGCTTCTTTAAAAATGCTCTCTCCCCCCTCCAAAACTGAACTGTGTTTTAACTTTTCTAGAGACACTTTCTTCTTTTACTCTACTATATTTGTTGCTGTTTATCTTTTGTGCTTAAGTTAAGCAGCAGACTGCCCTAAGCAGGAAGCGGGAAAAGCTGCTGACAGGATTTACTGGTGTTCATTCACAAGTGAATTAATTTAGTGTATACTGAGCATATGCCGTGAGGACTAACTTTCAGGTTTATTCGGTGGTCAAAAATGAAGTTGAGTTATGCTTATGGAAAGATCGTTTACAGGGAATCGCTTTTGGGGTTTTTGTGCGTGTGGTTGTTTTTTTCCTCCCCTAATATTTAGCTTATTTTGTATTTGTTGTTACTGTGTTTAATGTTTTAAAAACAAGCAAAAAGTCTATCCATTGTTATCCTTCACACTTGGATGTATCTGTTGCCTCCCACTAATACTCCTTCCTAATTTACATTTCTGTAAGCTTTTTCAGAAATACAAAGCAAGGAACACCTCTCACCTGTCTCTGTTCTATTTAGACCTTACTAAAATGTAGTTTAAAAACTTTTACCTATATAAATACCATAAAAGTTTGTATTCCTTTGAATAGGCAACAGATATACAGACTGGAAAACCTAGTACAAATGAGTTCATCTGATTTTGGTAAGTTTAACATATTTTATTTGACACTGGGATAGGTATCTGACTACCTTTTCATTATGGAAGTATATTATCACAGATTACACTTGTGCTTTGACTCTTGACCAAGGACTTATGGAGTGTGCCACAGAACAGCATATAACCAGCATAAACCTGCAGTAAGAGTACAAATATAGGCAACCAAGTGATGTAAGGTACTGTGAAAATAGGTAGTGGAAATGTTGTGGGTCAGTTTGGAACCAGATCTGTCTGTGCAATAGGTGCACAGGGCAATTCTGACCCTCCTAACCTTAGTGCGGAATTTCACATTAATTTGACTTAAGCTAAGATGTCACCCCTAAGGTAGAATTTGGCAAAACTATTAATTTGTTTAATTAAAAATGGAAAGTTGCATCAAAACTCCCAATAACTATTTTAGTTACAAAGGTAGTGGGTTGGGGCTCTTTTCAGTGTTCTCTTGGCTTACATTTAAACAAGTTAGTTATACTTGCTTAGTTTAGAGTTATTTACAAACTTAATTTATCTTTGCAGCATGATCAATAAAATGGGATCACTACAAAATGCTTTGTTTCAATTAAATACTAAGACATGAGAAACAGTATGTTTCTGAAGGATTATTGCAGCCTTGGGCTTATTGTAAGTTTGAAGGCTGAATTACTTAGCAAGTTGAGAAGTTCAGTAATTACTCGGAAATAAACTATCTGTAGTATCTTCTCATTACAGATAAATTGTTAGTGTTCTAAGAGTACAAGTGAATATTTTTACACATTATTATTTTGGTTTGATATTTTCATGCTCTGCCATTTAAATCATTGGTATGAATTTATTGTCAAGCTTTTCATACAATCAAGCTTTTGTTGATTGTATCTTAAAAGTCTAATTTTGCTGACATTTAATACATAAGTGGAAATAACCTTATTTTAAATTACATTTGAACTTTTATATGGGAGCTGGACAGCAAAAACGGTTCTGTAGTTCTTTCTCCCTTAAATTTAAGCATCTGCTTGGTTCTCTTCTCTGTATCATGTTCTTCCTTTTGTCAAATAAGCTAGAAAAATAGAAAACTTGAATTTTATGCTTTGCACCAGGCTTTCTTTGTGACTTTGAGCAAGTCATTGATACATCTGTGACTCAGTTCCCCCTTGATACAAGCAACCTAGTAGTAGAGGAGTGTTGTGAGAATTAAAATATTTAAAATGATCAGGCAATGTGATGGTAAGTATTATTGATGTCTTAGATAAATGTGCTGTTGCCACTGTTTAAAACACCAGTTTAAAGTTTTAGCTCAGTAAATCTTTGTTGTGCATATATGTTTATACAGATATCAATATCGTATGTTTCATTTAATTTCCTATCAGTCTTAACGAGCTTTGGAGCCTTGATACTGAGAACTGTGCAATGTGGAAGCCATATAAAATCTTTTCTTATGCTCTGTGTTGTTTTGCCTTTTTTTTTGAAAATGCCTGATCTGTTTTTAACACTGTTCCTGTATTGTTCCACTTATTTCAGTGATCAATGATTTATGATATATGTGAAAGATTTTGTAGTGAAATACTGTAATACAAAATTTTGCTTAACAGAACTTCCAAGAACTTAGGATAAAATATTTGTAATTGCTACAAAGCAGCAGTAATATCTATAAATAATTCCTTTAGAACAGAGTGATCTGAGCCTCTAAACCTATGGTACATTACCATGGCAGATCCTATGGCTTCTTATGTGATGGGGGTAGGCTGTACACTGGAATATTATGGTACTTGTACCAGTTGATTTTGCTTCACTCAGTGGAAACAAAACTTTATTTGTGGGGTCCCTAACAAGGGGCATACGTGACCTTGAAGGTTACCTGGAGGGGACGAGGGAAACAAAGGGAAGAGAGACAGGAAGAAAAGGAAGGGGAAGATTCCCCAGTGGCCAGCTGGGGAGAGGAGAAAAGGCAACTGCTTTTCCCTGGACACGCAGTCCAGTGCAGCAGGTGACACAGAGTTTTTGCCATGCATCTCCTCTAGTGCAATACACTTTCACTGGGGCCTGCTCAAACTCCTCATTTGCTGTTCCCATTTATGATGCTCTTAGCAATGATTGGCATGTGCTTAATCAGGTACAAGTGTTGCAGGCTGACTGGTTGCTAAGCATTTGTGTATATATATTATTGGCCAGTAGTTATCAGGTATTTAAATGACTGTATCTGCTTTGTTACGCACTGAGTTTCATCTTTCGGTAATATAAACTGAAAGCTACAAGGCAAGGTGTGGGGAAAAAATAAGGAATGATTCTCAACACCAGTGGCAATTGCTTCCAATGAATCTCTGCTGTAACGATGGTGTTTGAGCTTGCAGGTGCAAGGAGGGTAACACCATGAGAACAACAGCTTCAGAGAGCAAAGGAAAGGAGACACATAGTTGCAATAACTAGCTGAAAGGATATGCAGCTGCAAGTGAAAGGCAGGCTACAGGATTGTGAATGGATGGCTCTTAGCATTATACATCTTAAGGCACTGTGCAACAAAGTGATGCTTCCTAGGAAGAGAAGTTACAAAGCATGTTTCCAAATAAGTCCACCTGCTTAAGTCCCCCAAGAGAAAAGGATGCTCAGAAATTGTTTCACACATGTCTTTTCTGAAGGTGTCTTGGAAGCAGAGAGGGAGCAGGGCAGTAGGGCTGAATGATTTCTTCTAGCACTGATTGCTTGCCTCTGCCACCTTTCCTGAGGGACTGGATGCCTTCTTTTCCCTCTGTATCTGGATGTGCTCCTGAGATGATAAGATAAAGAATGGATCCCTTTGGCAAGATGACAGTTAGAAGTGGGTGTTTACCACCAGGCACCTCCCGAGTTGTCCTCAGAAAAGGGGGTGGCTTTCCAGTGGTCTGGTTTAATTACTGTGGAGAATGCATATGTTAAATGAGTCACAGTGTGGGCACATCTGCTTTAAGCTGTTGATCTGTTTTACTTCAGGTCAAGCTGCAAATTTGCACTCTGAGGCAGAGAGCATCAGGCATCAATGTATTGAGTTTTTGCATTATGTGAAAGTTTTCATCTTCAGGTGAGATTTGCACACAATTTACTAAGTTATGTACTGAGCTCTGTGTAGCTGCTTCTTATCCATTTTCTGATTGTGTGTCTGTGTATGTGTGTTCAGGTATCTGGAACCTCCAAAAGTGGAAAATGATGGAATGCTCCATCCATACGAAGAACTAGAAGCGCAGTTACCATCAGTGTTGGTGGAAGAGCTTCATGCTTTGACCACACACATTGGTCACCTTTGTGAACTCCCTAGCAGTGTCCTGGCAGCATTTACTGTTCAGCATCAGGCAAAGGTTGATGTCTTTTATAATTTTAATTTTTTTTGTATAACAGTACATATTCAACTTGATAATGTCTGGCTGAATAAGCATTAATCTTTCTTCAGGCTGAAATTGAAGTTACACTTTATATTTTAGGTTTTTTTCCCTTTGTTAACTAAGTGCCATCCCATGCTTGGCAAACACAACTAATGAGCTCTGCATTTGCTATTGTTGGTTTTATTTATCTATTTATTTTTATGTTTTATAGCTTTTAGAATTCTTCCTGCACTATACAAATGATAATATCAATTACAGGTAGATAAGTAGGCTTGAATTAGCATAGCATGTTTAAAAAATTCCTCAGTGTTTGTCCTTACTAGTGGTTAAAATTTCTGAGCTTCCCAGTAGGAGGGGCACTTTTTTAAAAATACATTCTGAAATCTGACTCAAAATAGGAAAAGATCATGCATATAAAGAAGAAAAGTGCAGACATGGAAGTAGGCACCACAACATTAAACACTAGTGAAGTATACACCATTAAGATTTGTGCATACATATAGTAACTAATGCTTTCAAATCTTTTAGAAAGAAAAAAGGAATTTCAGTCTTAGGTTGTATAAACTAGTATCTGGAGAGGAATGATCCACTGAGAAGCAGCATTTTGAATCTTTCTGTTTGTTTAGCTTGTCAGTAGGGCCACTGTTGAGCTGATGAAAGAAACAGTAATTTCAAGTAAACTTTAAGGAAGAGAATATTGACATTTTGGAATTACTTTAAGAGCACACTTTACTTTAGCAGTTTGTGTGCTACCTAATACTTTTCTGGAAAGGAAAGGATAACTAAGGGTGTTGTAATGTGTCAAGCTTGAATCAAGACATTGTGTTTAAATTGTCTTCACAAATGTCCTCTACAGACAGAATTAATTTTCATGAAGGTTTTTTGTTCCCTCTCCCTCTCCCTCTCCCTCTCCCTCTCCCTCTCCCTCTCCCTCTCCCTCTCCCTCTCCCTCTCCCTCTCCCTCTCCCTCTCCCTCTCCCTCTCCCTCTCCCTCTTCTCTTCCTCTCCTCTCCTCTCCTCTTCCTGAATGGCATGTTTGTATGTTACAGTGTATTTGATCATAGATATCCATAATGTTCACTGCAGGCAAAATGTATGCCTATCTTCACATGTCTTAGTACAGTATCCAGAATTCGCTAAAGAAATGTTAAAAATAAATAAATGTATGTATTTCTAATCACAGGTCTTTCCGCCATCATGGCATTTACTACACCTCCACTTGGATATTAATTGGCTAGTATTGGAAGTTCTTCATGTACTAGGTGAAAAAATGATGAGTAAGTATGCACGTTTTTTTCTTGAACTTATTCTTGTACATATGACTTCCCTAGATTTCTCATCTTAATTTGTCCAGAATCATTTACTACTTTTGGTAGTTTTTAAGCATAGCTATATTTAATAGGGTAAACCCAAATATGGTGAAGGCAGGTTCTTTGTGAATCTTCATGTAGCTCAAATTAAGTGAAATAGCATTAGGAATTTGTTCTATCAAAACTTGACCAAGATTACGAAGTTTGTTCTCAACTGATGCTTACAACATACTAAATATTTAATAACAATACACTTTTTGACATTGCAAATAAAAATGCGCTTGCAGAGATCTAGAATGCATAACAGAGAACAGCAATTTGATGAAAACAATGTAGGAAAAGTGTCCAAGGATGGACCAGAACAAAGAATCTCAGAACAGAGAATTTGTATTGTTAACCGTATGTGACACTAAGAAAATACTGGACAAAAGAAGAAGCCTCAGTCAGAGGAGCTTGTAAAAGTACAGCAAGAAAAGGGCAAGGCAATACCTATTTTTTTCTTTTTTTTTTTTTTTTTTTAAAGGGCAAAAAGAAGATTGATAAGAGTAAGCTGTTCATAGAAGCTAGATAAAAAAAGGTCATAGAATGCAATTGAAGAACCCATCTTCAAAGTAGTTCAGTTTGCTGAAGAAGAATTATTAAAATACAGAGGAGAACTTTATTGCTTTGTGAGAATTATATTTATTGTTCATTCCGTGCTAGCAAAAAAAAAAATCACTAAAATCTATTTTCTTCTAGAATCATTGTGTCACTATAGCCAAACCTCCTCCCCACCACCCCGTTATTATAAATTATCAATATAAGTTCTATATAGGCATTGCAACAGTTGGAGTAACGTTGAGGTCCGGAAAGAATGCACTGTATGTTTAGCCCAGGTAACTGGTACTGAATCTGAACTCTTGGATTAGCTTTTGCCTGCTCTGAGTGCTGTCACAACACAGTCTCGCTCGGATTAATGCATCTTCACTGTTTCTGCATGTCTGTGTTACTGGGTAATGTGTGCGTTGACTGTTTGTTCTATAATTCTAGGTTTCTTTTATGATCCTTTGTGGGATAACCTGTTTTCCTTTTTTGTGGTCTTTTGGAGAAAGGATGGGAAAACTGTTGGAGGCAACTTATTGTCCAGAATTCTATATTTATTTCTAGATGAAGTTCTGAGTAATAATGCAGTAATCCATTTTCATAAGTGAAAGCTCGTGCTTTTTAACAACAAAATTTACTAGTCAAGACAGTACTATCGCTACATATATTGTCTTGTATTCTTATGTGCCTTGTAGAATTTTTTAGGTTCTCATTTTGTTCTGTAAAGTGTGCTGAGTAGAAACTTCATACTGCTGAGACCAATGGCAGGATAGTGGGTTCAGGGCTTCACCCTGCATTTCCAAGAATAAAGTACAGGCTCGTTCTACATATCTTCTGTTCCACTGATGTCAAGGGATTTGTACTGTTGAAAAGCTTGTGGGATAAGATCTTACAGTCTCTTAACTTTACCATTTTATCTGTGTTAATGTCTACAAATGCTCAAGTTGGAATATGATCATGCCAGCTTTTTACATCAACACATCTAAAGGAAAGTGTTAGACCTCTCCAGAATTGTTTGTCATCAACTTGCATATCTGCAAAACATGTCATGATTTCAGAACATGTGCACTGGCACGTGACAAAGAGGAACTTGCAGATAAATAAATCTTTATTCCACTGCAAAAACTGTGCCAATAAAAGGCTGTAAAGTGCCAAACTATTTTACTGTCAACCAGAATAATACCAGACTTCAGTGTAATAATGAAGGACTAGCTTGAACTTAGAATGGATGAACTTTCCCAAATGAGTTTGTAAATTAAAATTACATAGACTCAACAATTCTGAAATATATAGCATAGAAAAAAATTTCCTGTCTTTCTTGTATTCCTACAGCCAAACCCAAGACTAAATAAGTCTAACTTTCTTTTGTGTTTTAGGACAAGTTGTATATGCTAACCATTTCATAAATCTAACTGGAGAGAATTTAACCAGTATCGGTTTATTTGAAACACACTGTGGAAATCTTGTATCTGATTTAATAAGCTTGTCCATCAACAAGTATATAAAGGTAACTTTTTTTCTTTATATAGGGCTTGGGCAGTTAGATGCTTGTATTGGGAACCATATGAATTAGATATTGCACCAATGCATAGATGACTTCTTACTTCTAATTTTTAAATGTTATGTATGGCTTTATATCTCCATGTTTTAAAGAGTGTTATTTGTTAGGAGCTCAAATTGTGTTACATTTATTCATGACCATCTGGCAGTTGAATGAGGGAGTAATATTGAAATGCACTGTGTACAGAGCAGAAGTGAGTGCCACATTTCCTAAGTTCAGCGTTCCAGGTTTAATGCCAGACATGGCACAGTCTAAAAGGTTTAGAGCTATAGATGCAAAAACAAAAAAATCTTTTCAAACTCTCTCAACAGGAACAAAAAGAGAATAACTGTAATCCTGGCAGTAAGCTAACTGGACACTTACAGAATGTCATATTACAGTTTATTGTTGCACTGCTCCTATTTCTGCAACCTCATCTTTCTGTTACAGCGCTTTTACGTTTGTCAAAGGAAAACTTGTCCTTCTCTTCTCTTTTTTTCTCTTTTCTCTTTTTTCTCTTCTCTTTTTTTCTCTTTTATCTTTTCTCTTTTTTCTCTTTTTTTCTCTTTTCTCTTTTTTATCTTTTTTTTCTCTTTTCTAATTTCTCTTTTTTCTTTCTTTTTTCTCTTTTCTTTCTCTTTTTTCTCTTTTCTTTCTCTTTTCTCTTTTCTTTCTTTTTTCTCTTCTTTCTCTTTTTTCTCTTTTCTTTCTCTTTTTTCTCTTTTTCTCTTTTTTCTCTTTTCTTTCTCTTTTTTCTCTTTTCTTTCTCTTTTTTCTCTTTTCTTTCTCTTTTTTCTCTTTTCAGTGTTTTTCTCCTTTGTTTTGAGCACTCCAAAGCTAGAACGTCATAATAGCTCCATATAGCAGCTAGTAAAAGAACTGTGTAATCTTTGACTGGGTCGTTGTGAAACCTGCTTTAGATAGGCCATGTGTGATCCATGAGCTCTCAGGACTGAACTCTGAGAAAAGTAGCAGTGACCACTGTATAATTTATGCTTTCCTAGTACAAAGAAATGAAAAATGGAGTCCCCCTTCTTTCATATTATTGTTTGGGGGGGGGAATGGCTGTACTAGCATTTGATAACTGTTCTTTTAAACTATCTTTCTGTAGAGAACTCTGTTACCTTTTAAAATCAGTTTTGATCTATTAAATTATCAGATAATACCGCAACCTCCTCCCCCGTCAAAAGGCAAATAGATGAGAGTAATTTTGTTAAAGGAAGATTCAAATAGTATCTGTTGACCATTGTGCTTGATGGTAGGCTTTGAAATGTCAGATGTTAAAATGACAGATTCATCCTTCTTCTACAGAGCCACATTACAAAGAGAGAAGATTGTTTTGCCACCACTTTTTCTTCAGCTCTCCCTAGGCTTGGCCAGCACAGCTTGAACTAGTTCTATTTGAGATTCATTTCTGAAGTGGAGCTTGCACTTGAGCTGGATAACGTCTCTTCAGCTGGTGCCTCCTCTAGTATGCATTCATTGCTATAATCCAGTAATGGAAATAACGTCCCTCAAAATTATTGAAAACACAACTGATACCCATAATAGATGTCATTGTCAGCCCATCACTAAAACATGTCATTAAGCTTTTGGCTGAGAATATTCAGAAGTGCAGCTTTTAAAATTTGTGGGTATCCTTGGAAGGAGGGACATAAACTCTAATCCTCTAGACTCATATTTTCAGATCGGTTTCTTGGGCAGCTCTGGTATCAAGACGCTTGGCTTGGATCATGTACTGAGCCCATTGTGCTCTGAGATACATTTGGCAGAGAAATATATATCCTTGGATCTTCCTTCCGTTTTCAGCAGCACATCTCTGGCACCAGAGCTCTACTGTTCCGAGCTCTACTGTTCCAACAGTACCACAATTTGAGGTTATAACCATTCTTACCAGATTCTGAACTCAGGATGTTGCAAGAGGAAATCCAGACTATCTCTGAAGAAAACAATGTCTCGGTTATCCTTAGTCTAACCAATATCTGTATGGTGTCTTGCTTTGACACTACTAGCCAAACTCTGTCCTGGATGGATACTGCACATCTCCTGCAGAAGAGATCCTGCTATCTTGTAGAAGAGCACAGTAGTAGATGCAAATAGTAGATGAAGAAACCTAGTTGCTGCAACAACTGGTACTCCATGTTAAAGGCCTGAAACTCTCACTTGTAAGATAGTTTGTGTACCTAATACTTCCATAAAATCCTCCAGTGTTATAGTGCATCTGTAATAAGTAGACTGCTTCTTTCTGAGGGATCTATTTTGCTCTTTGGTGATGAGTCATAACCAGAGTATTTTTGAGGCGCTTCAGTTTTGGGAACTTAGTAGTTAAATGATGAATTTTTCAATAGACTTTTGTGGTCACACTGATGTTTATTCTCAAGATAATATTTACATAAGATTAATTCAGATTTTTGAGAGATTCCCGTAACAGATCTTTAACTAAAAGCGTGAAGAGGCATAGGCACATGAAAAACTCTAAAGAGCATATGTGGAATGTGGATGATGGACTTACTTTAAATATTTCAGTCTTAAGGTGATGTTCTTAAATCGATTGTCAGGGTCCACCCTGGCAATTTCATAGGGTAGGCAGGGTTCTTTATAGAGAGAGAAAAACAAATTATGTGTCACACTTATAAATACGTATAAATTCATACTTATAATTAAGTGTTCAGTATTTAAACCTGATTTGGAGCTGAATGAAAACAGTAGTTGTAAATGTATTATTCTAAAGGTGGATGATAAATAAAAAGTCTGTATCTTTATAGAATATTATACAGATTTGAAACTATTGGTAACATACTTGTTCTTCTAATTGTGAGAATGTGGTTTTTAGTCATTCATTCCCACTTCTGTAATGTCTTTTTCACACAGCTACTGCTGTCACTGGCATTGCATATTTTGATTTAATTTTTAATTTACACCATTAGGTTTCCAAATTCAGAAATTATTTTAAGTACCAGTGTAATTCGAGAATAGTTGTGCATGAATGGATCAGGAAGAGCATAAGGATATAAGAATTCAGCATTCATCTCATCAGATCTAAGTGTCTAGGAGTTAGTTGGCTAAGCTAGTCACCCTAGGTTCTTTCTATTGTCAGGGAAGGATAGCAACAGTTCTTTCTCCTGCAGTGAATTAGATAAATTAGTCTCTCTAGGTGCCCATTCCCCTCTATTTGCTTTAGAGGGATGTAGGTTGATTATTCAACTTGGACTACTCATTGTTTAAGGATAAATTGAGTATGAGCTGCTTTGTCTTGCCTCTTTTCTTTCTACATTTCTGCCATTGTGTCCTTGCTGAAAGTAAAATGTGCTGAATTATGTTATTTAAGCAAAGCTTTTCTCGCTATTTTTACCACCTCTGAATACAGTTCAGTGGATTCGTAGGTCCTAAAACAGAGTAAGTAAAGTTTTGTCTACACTATGATTATTTCAAATACAGTGCTGGTAGGTCTTAAAAACATTAAAGCGTACAGAGAATTTTTATGTATTTAGCACTTCCTTTTGCTGTTTTGCTTATTTTGTTTCACAATTCAAGGAATGTAAAACTGAAAAATGAATCACAAGAAGACTACTTTGCATTTGAAATGCATCAGTCTGAGTGAATTTTGTTAAATATGGAATAGTAATCAAATAACGTACATGACTTGAAATATGCTGTTTTCTGCATATTAAAAGAATGCCTTGCAGTAAATTTACCGAAAAGCAGATTTTGTGAAATGTTGTGGGAACATTAACACCCTCATGCCAACAAAAACATATTCTACCAGCATCATGCCTAGTCATTAAGGATTTTTCAGTTAAAAATAACAACAATAATAGCTATTAAATCATTTGAAATCTTTTTCTTATCTTCCCAAGAACATCAAGAAAATCTAATCAATCATTTTCTCTTTTCCTCACTGTCAGACAATGAATCAGTATTTATTGCAATTCTTTTTCATTTAGGCCTCAGAATCCCATTTTCATTTGATTAAATAATGTTTGAAAGTGGCTCAGAAGAAACTAAGAAATAGCATAACCTGTAACTTATGTAAAATTAGGAAACAGTCTTTGTTTTATGAGAGAGATATTTTGGATGTTAATGAAATAATGCACTTTCCAATATGTAATTGTAGCTATATTAAACTGCAAAAAAACCCAAACAACCAAAACCAGAGGAAATATTGGTACATAAAATGCAATTTCAAAAATAACACTTCTCTGAATAATAGGATTGCATATTCTCATTCAGGTGAGACCTTCTGAGGCTCTTACTAGTCACCATTATCCCTGTACCTGCATTAAAGAATTATGGATTCTGCTTATTCAGCTGCTGGACCACAGAAATAAAGGATCTCACACAGAGGTAATGGAAGAATACTGTTACATATGCATGCATGTTACATATGCAATACAGTCACCAAATGTTCCCAGATTGCCACGAATCCACTAGTTCACATATCTGATGATAGAACTGAACTTTATATTTGCCTTAGGAGGACTGCATGCTAACCGTGATGCTTTAGGCCGCTGTCTTGAATGTGCATCAAGTCCTGACTCTAGGTTTGCAGTGTACTGTTTGGTTATGACCTAGGTCACTGATAAGGAGTGCTCCTTGTGCTAAGGAAAGTAAAGCAAAGGAACAGACTGTGAAAGTTGTATGGTAGAACAAAAGAAAAGAAACCATCTTTACCTATTTTTTAAAAATTTTATTATTATTTGCAATTTATGTGTTATGTCATGCAATGATTCATCTCCAGGCATGAGAAACACGGGTACAGTCAGACCAATGATCCATCTAGCCCAGGTTTCTGTCTTTGATACCCATACCTTAACTACTTATACAAGAACAACCTGGTTTTTGTTTTTGAATCTTGTAGTTGCTGGCTTCTTTTGATGCCCCCTTATACTTTTATTGGAAGAGCCAATCACTACCTGTTCTCCTTTCTTATACCAATATGATTTTATATGCCTCTTCAGGTTTTTTTCTGATATCTCCTACCTCCTGCCTTTTCTAGGCTGAAAAGTCTTACTGTATTCAGTCATTTTTTTTACAGGCGCCATTCTCTACCTGTGGTCATCTTTGTCACCCTTCTCTGAACCTTTTTCCATACTACTATATCTTCTTTCGAATAGCAGAGTACCAGGATTGCATGCAGTATTCCAAGTATGGATTAGGTGGCCAAATGATTTTATACATTGCATATTGATGTTTTCTATTTTGTTCTTTTCCTTTGCTAATATTTTTCTAGTGTTTTGATTTTTCTTTCTTGACTGCTGTTTGAATTGAGCTGATGTTTCTCTGAATGAATACTAAGAAGTGTCAAAATCCTTTGAAAGTTTTCTGAAATAATCTTTATAAAAACCAAAGCTGCCATCTGCTCAGTAAGTACTGTTCACTTAGTATAGAATGAAGTACTTGACAGTAGTTTGTTTGTACTGGTAGCTATTTACTCATTAAGGACAACAGATGTAAAGGTGGACAACAGAAGTGAAACTTTGTTAGTGTTAAGTGTTTGCACTAGCATTAGCACTTTGAAGCATAAGTTAGGATCAGGACCCTGCTAAGGTGGGTGAAATACAGGTGCAAAGAAGTCCCAGAGAGTTTCTGTATAATTAGCGAAGATAGGCACAGGCTGTAAGAAGTGATATTGTGATATAAGACAGGGATCTGAACAAAAGAGAATTAATCAGTGTCAGTGCTGGAACAGACTTGGAACAAAACAAGGAATTTGAACCTCAGTTTGCTGTCTTTCAGACTGATTCTCTACCATCTACTACTACATTCCTCTTGGTTAAGTTAGTCTGGCACTAAAAGTTTTTCAAAAATCTGTTATAAAAAGTCTTCATTAAAGAACTCCAGTCTCTCTCATGTGAGTGTTGGTGCACCACCCTGTCTGCACATCGTCATTCCATCAGCTTGTAATTTTGTCTGCGAAGTATCACACCATGTTCTTCCATGTTCTTCCCCGTGACCAAGGCTTGTCCTTTCACATTGCTTTCTACTGGCATTTGAGAGAGGACATTCTAAAGTAGGTCCAGGTTTTCTCTAGTAATACTCAACACCGTGTTTTGTTATTTTCTTTAAATGACTCTCATCTTGCTTGTTCTCTGTAAAAGCAAATTAATCAACAGGACAGTATTGTCGAGAAAATTGTTAACGTAGGCTTTGTTATTCAACACAGTTCAAACTTACTTTTGCATTTTCTACAGTGTTTCTGGAGCTTGGTGAACAAAAATTTAAAGAATATCTTTGAAAGGCCAAGTAGTTCTGAAAGGATGTCTGGTTTTGAAACAATTCAGTGTAAAGACCCATTGAGTTTTAGCTGGTGGATTATTACTCATCTGGCATCACTCTACCAGTTTGACCGTAATGGAAATCTAGATGAAAAGGTGGGTATGCTTTTTTCTAAATACTGAAAGTTATTATAATTTATTTAGGTCTCTAACTTTGGTTATTTTTGTTAACAGAAAACAATCCATGTGGTAATACAGGAATTTTCACACTCCTTAAAAAAAGGTCCTTGAAGGTTGGTGGTGTTAAGGTGTGCTTTGTACAAGTCAGTAAACATTCCAGGAGCCCCTGACATATTCATGTTATACACCAGATATTCAGTAGATTACTGTATTAAGGAAACTTGAAATATCCCAAGTAGTTAGTAGCACATATACTTAATGATGTAGCATATGTTTTAAGACTGCCTGCCTGCAGCATAAATGCTTCACTGGGTTTGTTGTTTTAGGAACTGAACACATTAGATTGTAGCGTATGAAGTTTAAACCTCAAACATTGACTGTGTAATTGTTAATGCCACTTTTTTTTTTTTAAAGTGGTAGCTCTGCTCTGGATAAATTCCAATCTGTCTAATTGCATTCCCTTTGTATCACAGCAATGGCATGATGAGGTGCATATATATTTGTATAATTTTTTGTGTTGGTGTGGTACCAATAGACACTGTCTAATAACTGTTGAATTCAAGCTTCAGTTTAGGAAGTTCTGGCAGTAAGTTGCAAGGCATTTGCTTTAGAAGATGACTTTAGATTTTCCTACTGGCTAGAGTAGGCTGGTCCCCAATTAATCAGGTTCTTGTCTGTGAATCTCATTGTGAGGGACTTGACATTACCATGCATTCTGTAAGGGGCCTAGATGAGACCTGCACATGCCATTCCTACACCTGTAAGATGTACGTACGGCCATACTTGGTATTGATGCATCAAATTCCTTCATGGACCTCACTGCAGTTTCTGCAGTTCTGGGGTCATGTAAACCCTGACCCTTCTTTCAGTCTCTTACTCTGAGATTCATCCTGCCTAGTGTTAAGTTTCTAATAATTAATTGGGAAAGAAATAGGCACTTGCTGAAGCAATTCATCCATTTTGAGAGGTATGAAAGCTGTCAATTTTTCTTAATTGTCTATAGAGGGAGCTGACTAGAAGAGATAGCTGAAGACCCTGAAATCTAGTTTTTTGTGGTTGTGGTTTTTTTTTTGTCTGATAGTGTTTTTGGCACTAGGGAGAATCAAGTCTTCTGTCATCTGTCCTTCTGTTCTTTTATCTTTTGCCTTATTGTAGTTGTGTTTGGTTTTTGTTTTGGGTTTTTTTTTTACGTTTCAGCTGGATTGCTTATATTCCCTAGTTTGCCAAGCTCTATATGGTTTCTTCCACAAGAAGGGCTTAATTGCCCTTTCTTGTGAAGTGTCCTATTATTTGTAATTTAATAGTGTGTATTAAAACTGGAAAGGTCATACCCTTTTTCTGTTAAAATCTTTACCATGATTTCCCATCCTGACTTAGGACAAAAGGATGAAACCTTGAAACGTGTTTGTTAACGGCAGATCTGTAAAGAGGGAAGAGTCTGATCACATCAGTTGATCAATTTGTTTTGATAACTTAAAATCCCCCCCTTCATCTTTAAATCTTTAAAAGTGCTAGTATATAAACAAGGAATGAAAAATGTTGAACTTCTGTGAATGCTTTTAATCCTAAGTAAAATTAGACTTTCTAATAAAAGTAAGAATTACTTTCATTGATTTTTATCTTGCAAATTCCCTGATTTGTCAAGAAAAAAAAAAAGAAGATAAGGAAGCTGTGGTAATTCAGTGCTTGAATACTTAGTTGAAAAACTCATGACCGTTTCTGGTGACTAGAGGACTTGATGAATGTGGGATGCCTATGCTTCTGCTGCTTGCGGGTTGGCAGATCCTTTAGGATCTCGTGGCAGGCTGCTCATTATCATGTGGTTCCGTCTTTTCTAATAATACCATGACAAAATGAAGCAACTTCTTACACATTCATACAGTGTAAAATTGCAGAGCACATCTGATTGTTACACTGAAGGTTGTCTCAAGCTTCCCTTGCTTTTGCCCGTTACTTTTGCCCCCCCGGTAGTGGGGGAGGACCACAGTCCATAGTGTATTTCAGAGGGACATTGGGAAGATAGAATTACTACACTCCCTGTTTATTAGAGGAATTTAGGTGGAGAGAAAAGGTTTTTCCCAAGTTGAATACAGAAACCAGTGTGAAGCAGACATTTATCCTGGGTTTCTTATATTTTATGCCCTAATCAAAATGCAGTGATACTGTTTACTTTGATCGTTGGATTTTTTTCCTGTCTCTCATACTGATACATACTGTGTATTTAGCCTCGTGAGAGATTATTTTTTGCCCCAGGCACTGTATTATTTAAATAAGCCAAACAGAGGTAGAATGGGAAAAAGGATTCCTGTTCTTCTTATTTTAAAGCCGGAATCTAAGACGCAGTGACAGGAAGTGACTTGCCCAAGATTAAATAATATTTTTTCCTTAGAGCCCACCTGAGAGAAGAGAATTTTCAAGTCTCGATTTGTAAATCTTGAGACCATCCTCTGCATGCTCCTCTTGACGTTTCCAGTAGTCTTTATGTTCAAACTGTGAGCTGTGCTTCGCATTTCTCTGAGTGTGGCTGTGAGTTTGTCCAGGGATCCCTGTTCTCTTAAGTGCCATGGGTACTTACAAAAAATCTTATCAGTAACAACAGTGCCTTTTCACACACCACAAGAATGTAATCTGTCATAGATAGTTGATGGTAACCATTTCTTTAGGTCCCTTGTCCCCCCCTGCAGAATTACAACCTCAAACATTCTTTGACCATTATAAGATAAAATAGTCTGTGATATAAATTTGTGAGTGGAATTACATCAGGGCTCAATGTAGTCCTATTTTGTTGGTTAAACATCTGATGCGAGAGCTTCATGACACATGCTTTCTTTTAATTAACTGTGATCAGAGGTGGGAGGGTGATGTGTCATAATGATGGTTATTCATGTGCTCTGTAGCAAAAATTGCCTCTAAGCCTATGTCATCTGTGGAAGATTTTCAATTTTTTAATGTGGTCTGCATGGCCTTGAGGTTATTATGAGAGCTTTTAAAATTCTAAATAGGTTTCAGACTTGCTTCTTTTTATTTTTTCCCCTTTAGCTTATATAACGTAATTTCAAATATGCAATGATTCATATATATTGAATATATATTTCATACACATTAAACCATTTTTTTAAATGAGAAAATTTTGGCCAGGTTTCTTAGAGACTCTGTTCTGAGGGATGTACAGTACATGTCTCTTTCCATAACCCCCCATTCAGGTCCCACTTCACTCTTCTGAAAAGCAGGATTTGTACATTTAAAAACCAAATGGGACCTGATGAGAAAATTTGCTACTTCTGAATATTGCAGGGGTCAATTTCAATGTACTGTGGGCTAGGGAAATATAGGCAGAATTACTTGGGGCTAAGAATTCTTGCCTTTGAATAGAATAATCTGAAATGGCTACGTGGCAAGATATGCAAACATGGACTTCCAGCTGAGAAGCCTCAGCTTGGAAGTATGGCTTGCAAAAGTTTCTTCCTGTTAACCCAGAGGGTGTCAGCTCAAGTTTTTGGTTTTAGCAGCACTTTTATGCTGTGAGGTCTCCAGGTTCTGTTGATTTTGGAACTCTCTGGAGGTGGAGGGAAGATGTTGTAAGCCAGCAGGTTTGGAGTAAGAGATGTAGATTCTACATATTCTCTGACAAGAATGGATTGTAAACAGTTGCCATGCCATATTGCCAGTATAGCAGGGAATACTGTTAGGATGTAAATTTAGTGGGATTTGAATGAAACAAGTCTGTTAAAAGATAGAGACAATTGAGGCTAAAAAAAAAAGAGTGCAGCAGCTGGTTGGTGTCATTCTTTCCTGAGTTTGGGCTGAACCTGGGTGCACTCTTGTAATTGATTCTGGTTGGTGTCAGGAGCTTGCCCGAGATTACTCCAGGATCTTGTAAGGTGATCTGCATACGGCAGATGAGCTGGAACTTCGGCAATAAACACCTTTTGTATAAATCAGGTGTCCCTGGACTATGGGAGTCCTAAAAGCATGTTCTAAGCAGGCTGATCCAGACATTCAGAGGTCTCATAGACATTAATCTCTGATAAATCTGGCTTTTGAGCAGTTGATTACCTTTACTTGGAGTCTGCAGTAGGACCACCATGCCAGTGTGTAGGTATTCACATAACATCAAGCTCTAAAATACAGCAATCAAAATAAAAATCTGACGTGAATACTAGCCAGAACTGTCTGGGAATGCTGACTGTGCACTTCCTGGGTTTTACTTATTATTGAAGTGCTGCCTTTACTCCGTGGCTACTTGTTGATGCAATGGCCTCTCCTCCTGACATCTGGTTTCATGATACAAAGGCTTTGGCATCAATAACAGCATAAGAAGTCCTGTTTAGCACCCTAGGCATGATATGCCCTCTGCTGTTCTGGCACAATTATTTGTGTCCCTATTCTATGACCTAGGTCAGGCCCTCCTCCCTTTTTCATTCTTTCTTTCCTTCCTAAAGCTCTGGGTTGGTTCACTGATCTAGTTCACACTGAGTCCCACAAACAGAAGTACCAGAACAACTGAGCAGTGGCACGCTACAGCTGTGAGGGCAGGAACAGCAGCTGGCAGGATGAGGAGAAGCAGTGGGAACTCCTTAATTGATACTGCTCAAGTTCCTGAATCGTGAAATCACAGCTTTAGTGTAACTTTCTGCAGATCTGTCGTTTCATTCATATTTGTTCCATAAACAGTCTACAGACTGTGACTTGCTACCATCAGCAATCTTTCAGAATTCTCATTTTCTTGTCATGCAAAAATGTAAAGCCACCAAGTAGTCAAATTGTGTTACATAAGTATTAGTGCATCTTTTTAAAGAGTTCATCTTTAAAATTCTCTCAGTACTCTCTGGAGTTCTGTGTGGAATTGTCACCAAGTCACAGCATGAAGTAGTGTAGTCAGTAGCAGAGGAGGATGGGGCATGATGGTGTTGCAATTACCAAAGCATAAGATGGTCTTTATTGTAAGCTCTATACAGACATTTAAAGGACAGATATCTGCAGAATAATTTACAAGGCTTAACATTTGTGATAGTGGAGGGAATGAGTAAGGCAGGACAATGATGAAAGTACTATGTTCACACGTCTAGTTATCCACACAAGCTATATACATAGCTGAGTGTAAGACATGATTTTTGGACCTCCTAGAATTGTAAGTATGTTGGCTTGGTTGCCTTTTATTTTTTTTCCTGGGAAATAGCCTTAGTTGCAAAACTTTCTACCCTTTTCTTTCCCACTTTGCCTAAATATATTTTTTTTTCCTCTTCCTTTTTAACATACTCTGCCATGCAACTCTTTTACTTCACTAGCATGGTCTAGTTGATTCAAATGGATAGTCATCTGTCTTCCCAAGCTGAAGAATATGAATTACGGGCCATATTTGACCTACCCTGTATTTTTTTCTATCTATATAAGCCATTACTATCTGGCCAACTCCTTACTGAATTGGCCAAAACAATCCTTAATGTTTGGCCTGGGAAAAATGAGTTAGAAGTAGTAAGAAGTGTTTTTTTCATTAAAAAGGAAAAAAACAAGAAAAGGTGAGATTGTACCTTTTCTTCTTTCTTACCCCTTATATCTTCCTTTTTACAGAATGTTAAAGAAAGAAATTATGAGACATACTGCTTGTACTAATCAAAAATGCCTGAATGTTTTGCTTCTTTACTAAAAGTGAAGGTTGGGATTGCGAATGAGTCACTTAAATCAGTTTAAATTGCGTATTCTTTATTTTTGGCTCTTTACTTGTTTTTGAGGCCTAATTGATATCAATTACATTCAAAAAATAAAAAAGCTGTTTTCAGTGATGACTACAATATGCTGTCATGAAATGAAATATTTCTGGAAATCTCTTGCCTGCTTATTTTCATGTTATTACATAATGATTCCTGTAAGGAATATAAATGCTATTTCATGCTGATAATCGTTATTTTTCAGAAACAGAAGGAATCCAATTGGAAATTTGTGGAAGAACTCCTTAAAAAATCCACTGATGCTCAAGTAAGTGTGTAAAGGAAGAAATAATGAACAAGGAAAGTGTCAGGGATGCTTTCAGGAAAAGACAGTGCATGAAACAAAGTCCAACTAACAAGTGTATTTTTGGAATTCTAGTATTTTTATCACAGGTAAATGAACATCCTTGACGTAGCTGAACTATGGCAGTATACAGTTCCCTCCTTGTTAGCAGTTACACTTGCTTTAAAGTGGTTGTGCTTGATGCTAAATTGTCAGATAAAGGAAAAAGATAATTATCCTGGAAGGGTAGGTATATGGCTACTCGGACAAGATGTATTCAGAATAAGAACTGGATGCTTAGAAAATGTAAACCAGATACTGAATGTAAGGATATCAAGTTGAGGAGACATGATGAGGGAGATAGTCAGTTGCATTGAAAATTCAGCTATATCCTCATCACAGCGGGAAGGTGACTTGCCTTGCTGAGCAATTTGTCTTACAGGCTTGAATCAAACTCTTACTGATAAGGTTCTAGTTTCTGAGCACTTATTTCATACCTTATCATTTTTCTTTCTGCAGAACTGTTAATGCAATGCTTCATGGCCCAGAGGTCAAAATTGACCTCCTTTTAAAATGCTTTTAAAAATGCTGTTCATCACGCTTTTAAATATGTTACGTTGCAGCTCTGTAAATTTGCTCTGAAGCTGCATGGTACAAATTGCAAATGCTGTATCAGCAACACCTATAAAAATAATTTCTTTAATTTGTGTACGCTTAAAATGAGAATAAATATGTTTATTTTTGTATTTGGTCTCAGATGAAATAAAAAAATTCCTGCAGTTCTGTGGTGAAAGCAGAAGAGGAATCACTTCTTTTTTTTTTTTGTTATTACTGACTTGCTCATGCAGTAGCAACAGCTGTGGTTGAAGTTGGAGTACGGAACAATACTTGTTACAACTGCAGTTTTTACAAAAAAATATTTTGTAGTTGTTAGGATAGTTGAAACAATAGATAGGGTATTAAAAGTTGAAAAATCATGTTATACATAAACTCTAACATTTGTTTATGTAGACTTCCAGCTTAAAAGGTTAACTCTTTTTGAATGATTTGACAGTATATAACTGAATACACACACTGTGCATATACATTAAAACTACAGTGGTGATATCACTTATTGGATGCCTACCATTCTGTGAGAGAAACTGGAGAGATTTAGATGAGATAAGAGGCATAAAAACTGTGAGTAGCTTATTAGCCACCTTCCTGTGTTGCATCTTCTGTATGTCAGCAACCTGAGAAACAATAAGAGGACACTTGTAGTTACGTTTTTCTTCAAAATATTCCTCTTTTCTTGTGAATGTATATTATTTTGAATAAAGATTACTCTGAAGTTGAAGATACGTAAAATATACAGCTTTTTGATGCTTCTGTTAAACAAGTATTGAGTTGTAGACAGTTTAGAAAGGCAGCTACTTCAGAAGATTTGAATGAGTCAATCATGACACAGTAATATGAGGCAAATAGCTGTTTTAATTTCCAAAGGCAACCAGTGTTGGAATTAGAACAAATGCTCATTTGCCAAGGATATGGTTGCTCCTCCATCTAAGGAGCCATCTAGCCATCTAGTTTATTTCCTTTTTTTTTTTTCATTTGTTCATTATTTTTTCTTGCATTATGGAGTTAGCTGCTTGTAGGAAATGCTCCTTGGAGAGCATTAGTCCCTGTATGTGCATGCATGAGTACATGTAGGTACTTATATTAAAAAATGCATCACGCTTCCTGTCCCTGCACACGAGCCTTCTTGACAGTGCCTAGGAAGGAGATCTTCTTTCACCAGTAGACATGTCCATCTCCTCTGTTGATCTGTCAGCTTCATGTGGCCGCTCTTACCTTTTATCTTATCCTTATGTATCTCTGAAGTATCTGCTGAGTGAGTATTTTTGAGACCAGAAAATTTAGGAATGAGAAGCGCAATGAGATATCAAGAAGTCAATAATGAAATGGAAAATGGAGAAGCAGAAAAAAGCAAAAGGGAAAATAGTGCTCTTTGAATGAACAACAGGACAGTATTGATGATAGTGCCCACTAACACTTGTCTTGAGTTTGTTCGTAAATATTACCTGAGCCATCCTTTTCAGCATATACAGTCTGTTATCTGTACTAGAGATGCACAGTAATAGCTGTGCAAAGTAAGCTGAAAGAAATGATAGTGCTGAATCACTCATTTGCAAGAGAGGGCAGGAATTGGTGGTTAGAAACTTCATTTTTAAGTATACAGGAGCTTAAAAACTAATCATGTTTACTACATAGTACGTCCATCAACCTCATAATCCACTTGTGCTTATTGCTTTCTAACTTCAAAAGCTTGTAGACTACACATGTTCAGAAGGAGAATGGGAATATACAAAGGATGAGGGGGAAATGGAGATGAAATCGAAGTATGCATAGTTTTGCGTGTTCAAAACCATCTGAAAAAGGTGCCGATCATACATTTGTAATGTAAATTGATAATCTCTCTCTTACCAGTAGCTGTTAATTTCTCTTCATGTGAGCTTCAATTTCTGTGTTGTGAAAAGATGATTTAATAGGCCCTGTTGCAGACCTGGATTTTGAGGGTAAGGGAAGCATCATGAAAGTGGAGAAAAGAATGGTCACCTTTGATGATGAATCAGCAGAAGTTGGAGTTAGCTGTAACATCCTCAGGACAGCTAAGTATTGGGATGCAAAAATGACTAACCAGTGTTAAACCTGCAGCATTTTGCTAGTTTCAGTAAAACTGTCGAGTTTAGTGATCCCCAGCACAGAGAGGACAGCCCTCATGTGGGCAGCAGAGAGCCTGCGCCACCTTCATCCAGTATATGTCTGATTTTGGGGGTGATATGCTGAGGAAGGTGTCCCATGTCCGGGTGAAGGTAGCAGAGGGGTGCTGCAGTGCCCTGTCTTCAGGTAGGTACTCCTTCTTTGTAAGGTCAGCCTGCTTCTGAGTATGGAAAAGATGTGAAGGTGCTGTTCAGGTTAGGGGACCAATGGAGATGGGAAGCAAAAATACTCTATTTGTGAGCTGTAAATAAAGCTAGGAGCAATAATGGATACCTGGGCAAGTGTAGAGTGCTGCTTCCTTGGATATATCCTTTCAGCTTCAAACAGTTGACAGACTGGTGAGTTTCTCAGCCAGAAACTGCTCTCTTTTTTTATAATCCTTGATGGATAGAGTTGAAGACAATTGCTTGTGTGAAAGATCTCCCATCTGTATCACAAAAAGGACTTTTATGGGGAAACTAGTTACATGAGGTATTCCCTACTTCTGTTGTAATTTGGATTTCTGCTACTGGGCTAATGACAAAAGTAGAGCTGGTTTACAATTCTATTTGTACCACAAAATGAAAATTGTTGTACTAGAAATATTAACATAGCTGTATTTGTATACTAGGCAACATGAAACTGACTAAATTTATGGATTGTCAGTATAAGATGAATTTGTGTTTGCAAAGTTTTATTGTGAGAATCAAAAGCTTTTTTGTTCATAAGAACTAATAGTAGTCTGTATTATTAGCCTTCTCTCATTTTAGAAAATAAATGCTTCATGTTTTTTCATTTCTGCCTCAATTTTGTTATACCCTCACTATATTTTTTTGTTTAATTCTACTCTAAAAGAGATACAGAAGTATTTGTTGGAGTTCTTGGAAACCAATTTTGTTACTACAGTAGGAGGTCATGAGAGAAAAATGTTGTGTTTAGCTAGTACTATCATTTTGATAGTATCTGGTGTTCCTCCCTTCTGCGATAAATTAAAAGCTGACGACCTCAAGAGTTCTGATAGTATTTCCACACTGCAGCAAGAGACTATTTTAAGCAAAAGAGCAATGAGAGAATCCATTAATCCCTGGGATATTTGAAGTCTGGAGAACTCTTTCATATTAAATTTGAGATAAAGCCTTCAGTACTATTTTGGTTTTGGAAACTGTTCTAAAACTATTGTTGGACAGATAAATAATGGTTGAAATTGAAGCTGCTCAAAATACCATGTTTATTGTTGAATTAATTTAACTGAAGTAGTCATTGTTGAATTAGATCCTAAACATAATCCTATGCACAAATTACAGCTTTAAGACTAAGCATTCACTTTCTAAAGGGTATGTGGTTTGGTTTGGGTTTTTTACATCTTTTGTAACTGGGTAGATCTCGCTAGAGAAATAGATATGTTCAGCTGCAGTTTTTGTTTTATTTCAAAACTCTGCTTTTATTCATTAAAAAAAATAGCAGCTGTTGAAAATGGCTACAGTTCTGTACCTTGTTTTTTTCTATAAGATTGTTATTTTGGGAAGACTACTGATTTAATAGTTATATGTCGTATATAAAAACAATACCTGAGGATCACCTTTCATTTGTAGGCATTTTTATTATATTTGAACTATTATTCTGTACATCTTTTAATGAGTCTTTCTTGAAGAGTTTCTTTTCTATTTTGGTGTTTTTCGTACGTTGTTTTACATAATGTCTTAGAATATATAATATTCTATCACAACTGAAAATGCCGTTCCAGTTTTCAAGTTGTTTTAGCAATATACCACTTTAGAAGCCATATGCCCTACATTAATTGTTCATGAGAAGAGAAGGCAGGCATTAGAAGTTATTGTAGATGAATGGTGTAATTGTTTACAGTGTTCTGACAAAGTGCAGCAAATAATGTTTTCCATATGAATGTATAGCCAGGTAGAGATAAGTCAATGAGTTATCTCTCCTTTGTGTAGCATTGAAAACAGGGGAAAAAAGCAGCTCTAAGATGTAGTAAGCCATAAGAAGTAGCATTGTGGGTAAGAGCAGAAGTCCTGCTCTTCCAGTAACAGGTACTTAATTAAAAACGATTTTAAAACAACCGCCCAAACAAACAAAAAACCCCTCAACAAAACCTAATGCTATCGTTTCTATCACCTGGCATCAGTGATTTTTTTTTTTTTTTTTTTTTTTTATTTAAGCATTTTCTGAGCGGGGTGAGCTTGGGACATAATTCAGGACCTAGGACTGTAATTGGAACTGAAGGGGTAACTTCCCAATATTTATCTGAGGCATGGTTTCCTTCAATCTCCTTCCTGGGGCTATGATATTGAGTCATAAAACTCATCCTGTATCTTTTTTATTTTTCTTACCCCTTTTATTCCTTTTTAGCTTATTTTATGCTATTAGAAATTCCAGGCCTGTATAGTGTTTAGATGTATTTGAAAGCTAGAAGTAAGTCAGGGGTTTCTCTTGTCACAGGACAAGTTCGCTACTATCCCAGAGATGTGTTAGACGTACATGTGTAAAAGTCCTCCCTTAAGACAACTACACACAAGCTGGTCTACTAAACCACTTTTATAGTCAGTGGAGACAATAAAGCCCTTCCAGGGCTTATCATCTTATACTTAATCATCCTAAAGTAGATGTCTAAAATAGGCTGGATTAAACACATGATTTCAGTCTGAGCATGGAGCTCCTAATATCCTAGCTCCGATGACATCAAAAGCTGGATGAGAAGAATCCCACTCTCAGTATCCTGAATTACAACCTGAATGCTTCACTCTGTTCAAATTGTTTGGAATTTCCTATTTTCTTTCCTATGAGCCTTCTTCCTTTGTGTGCAAAATTTGGAACTGATGAATACAAAAAGTGTGGTATGGGAAGTTTTTTGTCTGTTTTTTTTCCAGTGTTCAGAGACTTATTTGCCCTTGATTTAGAATTTTCTGGGATGTTAGCAGTATAGCCATGTTGCAGAGGTTTGCGAAGGAACATGATTCAGAAAGAAAAGATCCTCCTGTTTGGAATATTATAACGAGAAACATGAGCTCTCAGATAGTTGCACCTTCCCTTTGTATCAGCGGTGAATGAGCTTTCCTTTGGATTTACATGACAGAAGGGCTTAAGCGTTCAGCTGACTCATGCATTCAGTATAGATAATGCCCCATTTATTGTTTCGTGAGGTTCTGTACCATGCAGTCATGTTTCAACTTAGGCTCACAATATTGACTTGGCTGTTTTCTTAATGTGTCTACAACTCTGTGGACACGTGAAATGGTGCATGATGAACTATTATATTGGCTGGATTGCAGGATGCAATTGTCAGCTTTTATCTTCTGGTTCATTACTCGTCTTAGTAGATGAATTTACTCAACATTATATAATTAAAAATAATTTTTATGTTAGGAAATTATTCTTAATGGTCCGGTAGCATTGGGTTTATGTCTAGACAGGTGATGCTCCCCTCCTACAATAAACTTTTTATTCCTTTTTCAAGACTGGTGTGTTAGAGGAACACTTACGAATGCATCTTCAGTGCTGTTTGACTTTGTGTAGTTTCTGGGACTTGAACCTATCTATTGTCACCATACTCTGGGATTATTACAGCAAGAACCTGGTAAGGAGATGAATATATAAAATTGTAGAATTGTATGTGGACGGCCCTCGATTTTTAGCAATTAATTCTGATTCTCCTCTAGCCAAGCTTGATTGCTACACTTTTGTAAAACTGACTAGTCAATGGCAGTATCCTTAACTTTGCTATATTTATTTAAGAAATAATGTTTAAATATATGTTATGGTCCATTATATAATACATTCTATTATTATGTAATACATTACATTACATAATTACATTCACAATAAAATGAATTATAATATATTTTTACTCTTATTTTTCATCAGGACTACTCATTTTAAGATCTCGTAAAAACACTTTGCACATAGTTACAATGCATTTTTATTTTTTGAGTTGTAGTAGGAACAACTCCTTTTGTTTGTGTGAAGGATTGCATCTTATTGCCTTATGAATGTTAACATTTATTGTTACTTATAATCTTTTCTCATTTCATTTATTCTTTTAGAACAGTTGCTTTATTGTTCCTTGGCTTGGTCTGAAGGGTCTGGCAAATCTTAGTAAAACTTCTTTGTCAATGCTTGAGTTGGTGAAAAGTTGCTGTTGTGAACAGCAGATACCTGCCCTGTACAAGTCCAGCAACAGTTACTTCATTTTTCTGAGCATTTTGGCATGGATGTTGAAAGAAGAGGCAGAGAACAGTGGCGTGCATCCTTGGAAACAAATTAAAGGACGGTATGGCTGCTATGTAGTTTGTCTCATGTTGTAAGAGGTCTAGTCAGTCAGACTGCATGGCCCTTCCAGCCAAATACCGAAGCAAAGGGGGGGTGCTGTGCTCATGAGAAAGTAAAGGGGATGGGGGGTCCAGGGTGATTTATAATTTGAAGAAGGCAGTTGTTCTGTGAAGTTTCTGTTGCCAGATGAGGCTGTGACAGGGTCCAAGAGCTGAGTCCAAGAATCACCTTGGCATCCATCGCCTGTGATGATTTACTTTGTCCCACAGGCCAGGAATTTGGTACACTGGCAATCTATGCAGTGGTACAACCCTATTGCCAGACAGGTGATGTAATTAAAGCACAGAAATTCTGTTTGAGCTGCATGTTATCCAAGAACATGCAGACTGCCTCTTGCTGGCCTGCAATTTCATTTATATTTCCATTTTCTTTTTCATGGTTTCCAAAATTTTTCACAATTTTTTTTTTGAGAGGGTTTTAATTTTTAATTTAATTTTGAAACATATTAATTAAGAGGTATGGTCAGTCATGATATAAAAAACCCATAAAATATATATGCTCTAAATAAAAATCCTTATGTTTTATATACTTACTGAATCCTTAAAACTTTTATTATAGTAATGAGATTGAACTGATCATTAAAGGTGCTAACTTCTTAAAATTTTTTTTCATTGGATATAGAAGACTTGGAATTAGTTTTGTTCTGGGGTTTTTGTTTTGATTTTTAAAAAATATTTTATTAAGTATTAATAAAATTAATTGAAATTTTATTAAGTATTAATAAAATCTTTTTGTATGCAAGTAATAAATATATAAAAAAAGCACATGTGTATGCACACCCTACAAAGCTATGTGGTATTTTTCTTCCAAGAAACTATCAGAAAGGGAAAATATATCTAATGTCTATGTACACTTCATGAGTTGTTACAGTCAGTAAAGTTCAGGTTTAAAAATTACTACAACTACATAGAAACAAATATGTTGTTGGATGCTGAATCAGTGTCTTGCTTTAATTAGTAATTTGAATTAGCCTGCTCTGTTTTTACTGAAAACAAATTATACTTACATTTTTGTGCTATTACAGCTTGTTACTTTTCTTAATTTCAGAGGGGGAATAATAATACACAACATACACACTGTGTCAGTCTGCTCAACCAGTATTCATAATTTTTACCTTGAATAAATCAATTACACAAGTAGCAAAATTTAACAGCCTACAGCTATGATTTTGGGATGAACTCTGTTTTCAGCAGCTAACCAAGCATTAATTGATGCATGAAGAACGTAAATGCCTGTCAGTAGTGATTTACTACTAAACAACATTAATTGGATTCGCTGTAATTTTTGGTAGCTAGATTTGATAACCTCAGCACCATTTCCAACTATTTTTCCAGGGGACAGAATAGGAAAACAGCATTTATGGATGTTTAAATACTGTATGTGGTACTTACTTTAAATTAAAGGTGAAGAATATACCCAAGGTTTTAAACACACAAATCAAAAAGTTAAGCAAGCCATTTTCATCTTATTCCTCTGTCGTAGGAATGGTGACATTTATTTAAAAATCCAGATCCGAGCGAAGGTCACAGAAAAGACACTTATGTAAAAGCTTTCTGCTTTTTGTCAACCACTTCAAAGTTGCAAAGTAGCAGTGCTTCTCACCATCAGCGACGTATGACTTGAGCACTGTCATATAAGCAATACAGCTTGAAGTTTCTTAACATCTTCCTGCTGGAAAGAGGTTTCTCTTCCAAACACCTCAGTTTCCCTGTTTTCTCCCAAACTTGTAGTCTGCAGTCCATATAGTAGGTGTGCAACAGAGGTCGGTACAGACTTTGGCAAAGGGCTGTGGAGAAGAGGAGCTTTCCATCAGAAATCTTCCTCTCCCTTTTACTGCAGTGATGGTTATGTAGGTGAGCCTTCGAGCGCAGCAGCTGTGCCAGTATTACATAAGAACAGAAATCAGTAGCTAAAGGAAGGAGGGTCCCTGGTCTTTTTGGAATTTTCTTTGTGCCACATGGAAATAAGGGAGTTTCTAGGGAAGAAGTTGGGGTACAGGAATTGTTTGCTGTTGCTAAGAGATGCCACTTGGCAGTTTCCTTTCCTAGCAGTCCTCATGGGCTAAATTTGATTGATATGAAGGCATGGTATGGAGGACACCTGTCACAGGCAAAGTAGAGAGAGTCTGTTCATAATATTGTGCCCAACCTTATACTAGAGGTTGGATAAGGGAGAAAGGTTAGGCTGTTCCTGGGGTTGAAAACTCTTAACGTGTACTTTGTACTGGGAGCAGAAAATGGAACAGCATATTTGTTCCACTAGCCAAAATAGTAGAAGAGGGGAGGGAAAAGAGGCTATTTAAAAATTAAGGGTTATTGGAAGAGGATAACTGTAAACTAAAAGCATGAAAATACAATTTTAGAGTATCAAGCAGCTAGAAAATTGCATACTTTAAGAAACTTTCTGTTTCCTCATTTGTTTGGTTTGGTTTTTTAATGTAGAATTTATTCCAAGTTCCATCGGAGAAGAATGCAGGAGCTGACAGAAGTGGGGCTGCAGAACTTTTTTAACCTGTTCCTCATGCTGGCAATTGTTGCAGAGACAGAAGATGTAGTGAGTCGAGGGTTGGATCTTCTGGATTTCCTGACTTCATCTTCGATCACCGTGTCTCAGAGAGCTCTCATCTGGAGAGGCCATTGTGCTTTCCTTTTGATTTATGTTGAGAAGAACATGGACATTAGTGTCCTGGCTGAGAAACTCTCAAATGCTTTCCGTGAGAAGGCAAAGGAATTTTTAGTTACAAAAAATGACTACACACAGAAACAAAATCTCTGGACTCTGCTTTCAACCTACATTGATGGTGTCCAAGAAGTGTTTGAGACCAGCTGCTACTTGAGCCTTTCTGAAGAAAAGTTGCTAAATGATGGCTTTACTATGCTGCTGCCTGCTTGTCGAGGAGCTGAACTGAGCATGGTCCTAAATTTTCTTCAGGTTGTTCTAGCCAGACTTCGGTAAGTTATTTAGTTAAATTATGGATATAGACTGGTGTGTTGTTTTTGTCTTTAGGGTTAAACGGTAGTTCATATTAATTTCTTTCTGAAATAGAGTAAAAGGAAAGAGAAATCTCTGGAAGACTATGGATGATACGTTAAATTTCAAAATCCACCAATACCTCATTGCATTTAGAATTTTGGAAATGTTTCCTTACTATTTCAGGATATTAGGTTTGACATCCCTGATACTTTGTTATGAATTAGTGGCTCTGTAGAAAGTCATCCATCTTTTGGCACAGGAAATTTCAAAATTATTATCTGTACTAAATTACTTAAGTTAGGGGTTTTCAGTGTTTTGGGGTTTTTTTTGGTTTTTTTTTTTTCTTTTTTTTCTTCAGTGAATCTATTCTGTTTTTCAGACTCTTCATTCTATTTTTCTCTCTTTCATCAAGGTTGCAATCAAATACAACAGTTACAGACATTTAAATACTTGTTTGGGGTTCAGTAGGAAAGAAGGAAATAATATTTTACCACTTTCAAGCAGTTTTGCTTTGATGTACTGGTTCAGTTTTCAACATCCACAGTGCCCTTCAATAAGCATATTTTTGTCTACTGATGCCTTTCAGAGGTAGTTCTCCAGTTTGAACTCCAAACTGGCTTTTTTAATAAGATATTAAGAGGCAGCTGTTGATCTGCCATTACTTCAAATGTGCAAGACTGAAATACGTGGAAAGAGCTGTAGAAGAGTGCATAATAGGAACAGTCAGGCCCATATGCAAGATCTCTCTTTAACTAGGTTCTTTGTTATTGTCTAGTAGTTTGACTGCAGCTGTCAATAGCTTATACATCCAGAGACAACTGTTTCTCAGGCAGTCTTTTGAAAAAAGATGAAGCACGAAACTAAGTTTAGTTTATTTATTATTTATTGTTTCAGTTCAACTGAATGTATTAACTGGAATAAATTGGAAACTTCAAAAATACTTTGATATTTTCTCCATTAGCTAATACACAGCATTTGTTGTGTGGTTTTTAAAGACGAAATAGGGAGAAATTTGAAACTGGTGTAAAATTTGCCTATTTCATAACATGGTGGTGTTCTGAAGCTTTCCAGACCTGGGGGTTATGTGGTCCTCTTGTAATACAGAGAGGAGGGCATAGATGTTCATTGCGGACTTCTCAGGGCAAGGTATAGGACAGTACTCAACCTTTTCTTACAAAAAGCAGGAATGCTAAACTATTTGAATTACCAACACGCTCACATACTAATTGGTATGAGGTAGATTATTAGAGCCTTGTTTTTAACTGTTCTTTATTTCAGCTTCTGTATTTATACCTTTGGTTACTGTTACCTGCCTACTTATCCCATCAACAGAAGGGCTTAATTCCTTAACGTTTATAAAACGCTTTGATCTTCAGGTTGTATGGAACAGGAAAATGTTACTGCTTCTCTCTGCCGCTTTGTCAGACTTGCTGAAAATAGTCCTCTGTTGCCATACAAGTAAAACAACACTAAAACCAGTTTGTTCGTTGAGAAGATTTGGACAACTTTGTGTCAACCAGATATTAAACTATTATTGGCTTAACCAGACTGATTAGGCCAGGTCTGTTGGCAAACTCGGAAAAGGATGAAATGGTTCAATGCCGTTCTCTCTCCTGTTTTTAAAATCCAGGCAGATATAAGATAGTAGGCCTTTGATAAATGTAATTTTTCTGTACACTGCAGTCTAATAATTGTATACCTGTATGACAGGGAATTTACAGGTAGGAAGGAAGTGAGATCACTGATTAAAGAGAGAAGCAGCTCCCCCTAGGCTGTTAGGAAATAATAACTTCATGTGCCACTTTCTGCTAACCCCAGATGATGGCTCACGGGAGCATTCTTTATTGCTGATTAAGTAGCATTATGAAAATACTGACTTGGTTATGTTAACTAAATGCCTCAGTATTTAAAGCTTAAAATGTCAAATAGTTTTAGCAGTCCCCTTTAACATATCTTGTTGGATTGCTAGAATCGCATTCCAGGTTTCCCAGTTGCTTTTATTTGAGGATACTGTAAAAATGGCAATCTTTCATTTGCAGAGTGAGGTGTAGCCAAAAGCTCTTCTTTTAATTATAGCTATTCATGCTGCTATGGTTAAGGGTCTGTCAGCATTTCCATTATAAACCTTTATTTTCAAGGGTTTGTAACATAGCAGTGAAAAGTTGCTCTGGGCTAAAACTTGGCATACAAGGTTTTGAAAGTGCGCTTGTTTTCTGCCTTTCTTTTTTTTAAAAGGCATCTGAAAAGAGACCCCCACCTTCACCATTTTTACACTACTGTGTTTTAAAATAACCCTTTCCAGGTTTTTCTTGTATTTTTCTTGTCTGCTAGAAAAGTACTGGTAGCTTTTGATTGTTGTATTTGCCTATGCTTAGACTGTTTTAAATAATCTTTTTTAAATCACCTTTTTCTTTTATTATTATCATTATGATTGTTTTGGTGTCCATAAATTTAAATAGAACTATGACTTGGCAGGATAATTCATTTTTATTAGTTTTTGATATGTGGTGAATGAATAATTGGAAACAAGATGCTACTTGCTGGCATTTCCAAGTATTTGATCTTCATAGTGAGATTCAGTATGAAGTGTAAGATTGTATTTTAATACAGTCTCTTTTTTAAAAACATATGTAAAATAAACAGTAAACAATCAAGAAACTCCCCAAAATAAAAACGCAAAGCACTTCTTTCCTGTGTTTACTTGGAGCATTCAGCTTCTAGCTCAGACATAAGTTTTTCCCTTATTTTTTGTTTCTGTTTTTAAGCAGTGTTTTAGAATCCTGATTTCTTTTTTCTTTTTTTGATGAAAGGTAAATGCAGGATGCTTGCCCATGTGTGCTTTCATTTGTTCCAAATATCTAGCAATACCCGTCATCTGAGTGCCTCATGACACAAAAAGAAACCCCTGGTTAATAAAAACACAGGCATTTAAATGATTTGACAGAACTTGCTGTAAAAATGGACACAGACTCAGAGAAATCTGCTGAGTGCCTGGAAACAGTAGGTTCTGGCATTGCAATATGTTATTCTTAAAAGAAGTGCTTGAAACACGTTAAAATGTCTTTTATTGTAATCAGGTATTGCTCTGACATGAGCTTTCTCTCATTATCATCATCCTGGCATTTGGTTTTTGTAGTGTATTAGCACTGAGTTACAGGATTATAAAATGCAAGTACATGCCCAGGTGTAAAATCACTGCTGTACTCCAAATATCTTTGCGTAGTTTCAGCGAGACTTGCTACTGATTCTTATAAGAGAAATGAGAAATACCACAAACCTAATAATGTAATAAATGGTAATTTTATTTTGAAAACAATTCTTGCGTATTTATGCCCATTTGTACTGTTCTGCCAGTGTTGAAGGACATGAAAAGTTATTGAAAATTTCAGTGTGTAAATTTCATAAGCTCTACAGGAATACTAATCAGGTAAACCTGTCTCTAATTAAGAGTTATATTAATAATTGGGCAATGGATAACAGCAGAACTGGATCTTTCTATCTGTTAGAGTGTGTCTAGCCTTGAGGTTGTGAGAAAAATCACGATAGGAATGGAGGATCCAGTATATCTTTGCTGTGGAAATGTACAGTCATCTGTAATTTTTTTGTGTTATACTAGCCGTCAAAACAGCCTGTGGGAAGCTTTCAGAGACCAACAGAAGCCTCTCCCCCTCTCTGTTACCGTGTAAGTCAGATAAGAGCTGATAAGCTCAGGAGGAGAATAGAAAGGTTGTCCCCCCTCCCTCCTTCTTTTCTTCCCCCTCAGGGAAGTGTTAGTCTTTGTAAAATGTATTTTCTGATGTTGAACTTCTGAAAACTGTATCCAGAAGAGTTTGGAAGAGCATGAGCCTTCTCTTACCCATCCCATCCCGTGAGTATATTCAGAGCTACTGGCTGTGATGTCCTGACAAGCACAGAGGGCAACTCTGACAAAACCATTGAACTGAGAGTCAGAAGATCTTAGTTTGGCACTAAGATCTCCCAGGCTTAATGAATGACCATTAGAAAGTCATTAAAAGTTGCTATGAACTTTGTTTACCTATGTGGAAAAAGGAAATAAGTCCTTCCTTTTTGACTTCACAACATAGATCTTATGCTTGGGGAGCAAGCGTGTCTTTTGAAGTTCAGTTATTCCATTAATAAAACTGAGGTTTGAATGAGCGTGAAGAAAATCTAGTCTCTAAATGCTTTAGAGCATGGAACGCAAGAACTGCTTTAGAATATAGCAGTATTTTGAGAGGTTTGCTGTATCTAAATCCTTAAAAGTAATCTGTTACCATCCTCTGTGGGAATACTGAATGTGTTCTTAGCTACAGTTGTTGCCTTAAGGTGTGGCTCTGGTAATTAAAACTGTATTTCTTTTCTCCTCCTCCTGCGTTATGCAGGATTTGAGATTCCCCCCCCCCCCCCCCCCCCCCCCCCGGAATGTTTTTTGGTCTAAAATAATGCTTTTTATACCTTTGTCCCTTGTAATCTGATCTTCAAAGATGAGTAGCTAAAACCGACATGTGTTTTGATTGTGTGTCCTCTGCTCTGAGAGTATTACTATACAAAGGAATGAAATGAAATACAATGTGCACTGGAGCTGTGTACCTAATACTTTGCTTATAGAAAGTTCCTGTGTATGTCTAGTGTTGGTTCAGGTTTGCAAGAATATTTACTTCCACTACTCACTGTCTGTTTTCTTGAATCAGTAGGCAGCCACGTGAGAGCTGAATAATTGATTAAAATCAATTTCATATTGGTGTTTAAGATGTAGTAGAGAGCGTCTGCCCTAGAAGGAGGGCAACAAAGCTGGTGAAAGGGCTGGAAGAAATGTCCTATTAGGAGCAGCTAAAGACTTCGGGTTTGTCAAGTTTGGAGAAAAGGAGGCTGAGGGATGACCTCACTGCTCTCTACAGCTTCCTGAGGAGGGGAAGTGGAGAGGGAGGTGCTGGTCTCTTCTTGGTATCCAGTGACAGGACGCGTGGGAATGGTTCAAAACTGCGCCAGGGGAGGTTTAAACTGGACATGAGGAATCATTTCTTCACCGAGAGGGTGGTCAAACACTGGAACAGGCTTCCTGGAGAGGTGGTCGATGCCCCAAGCCTGTCAGTGTTTAAGGGGCATTTGGACAATGCCCTTAACAACATGCTTTAACTTTTGGTCAGCCCTGAATTGGTCAGGCAGTTGGACTAGATGACCATTGCAGGTCCCTTCCAACTGAAAAATGCTATTCTATTCTAGAATCACTTTAAGAACAAACTGAAACCACAAAAGCTGTCAAAGGACCTTCTGACTGCTGATGCCCAAACAAAGCCAGTCTTGGGAGATACCCGAAGCTAAAGAAACTCGAGTCTAGTACTCAGACATCAATCATGAAGATACACAGCTCTGTCCCCTGTGCTACAGATTGAAACACCTTTCTGTCTTTCATCCATTGTATTCATTTTATCTAAGAAAAATTAATCCACATAAGCTTTTTGTGGCCTACCTGACAGCAATACAAGACTTACTGTTGTGAAAGAGTAAATCTACCAAAAAAAGAGAGTAAAATCATATCCAGGTGTACTGAGAACCTGCTGGTTGGGACCCTGCAGTTGTTTAGAGAAACATGTGCTCCCTGAAGGACATAAAGCACAGATTTGTTTTCTGGTGGAAGTGTCTCACTTTTGAAACTATTTTCCCCAAATTAACTTTCTTCTCAGTTTTCCTTCTTTTATCCTTCACACAAGGTGTGAGAATGGCTTTTCATATGGAATATTTTTTTGCTGTTCGATGTTAAACAAAGAAATATTTTTGCCAATAAAACCATTATATGCAAGTAGCCTTCTAATCTCTTAATTTTGATTGTTTCTTCATTACCTTACAAGATATACATTTCTTCTCTCTTTAGGATATCTCTTGTCAGATTTAAGGCTTATTTAAAATGAAAAGAAAGCTGAAGCAATTTTCTTTATTCCGTTTCAGTCTCCTAAGGCCTATTTCCCCCTGGTGAGCTCATAGCAACAGGGGGGTTTAAGGGAATTCAGCTTTCTGCAAATTAATGTCTCACATCATGAAAATTCAGGACTTTTTTTTTCTATATCTTGAAAAAGTAATACAGTGAGTGCGAGTATTATTTCTTGCCAGCGGGTGGAAGATGAATGATTTTGTCACAGTTTTACTGCTTGATGAGCAGTGTCCTGAGGGTCAGGCTTAAGTCTGTGTCACTATGCTGCTCATTACTCTTGAGCTAAATAAGGGCTGATTGGATCTAAATTGCCTAGCACATGGGCCGCAGATGAGCTCAGTGAGTAGGGGATGACCTGCTATTCAGGCTGGGAGTAACCCCGGTGTGCAAATGCTGCATTAGAACACCGTGGGAGAATGAGAGGCTACCGACCGCTGCCAGCAAAAGAAATCGAAATGTAAAAACTCTTTGATGCTGCAATGTTAGAATTTGAAATGTAGGAAGTGACAGGTTGATGGTACTTATCAGCTTTGGCTGGATTAGAGAACAGTGTCATCTTGCTTATATAATGACAGAAGAATGAAGCTAGCTCCCAACTACTTTGCGGTGCAGAGCTGCTGCTGTCAGAGTCGATGCTGCCTCCTACTGACAGTCTGCGCAGAAGGATGGAGAAAGCGGATGGATAGCCGGCTTGGGAAGACGTTCTCAGGCTCTCTAGCATACCGAAGTGCACTCTCTGGCTCTGCCCATCTATTCCCCTATGTTTCTCGTCTCGTCTCTTAGTAGAGAATCGCAAACCTGATTGATAAAATAGCGAGTATACATTTTGGGACAAGAGCAAGCCACTGCCATCTTCAAAAATGGTTAGACGAGTCATCTACATGCACTGAACTATACATGTGTGTCTCTGCTTCACACAAAATGCTTCCCTTTGTACTCTTCTCTCCATTGCTAGCCCCTGTGAAAGGAGGTGATCTCTGGAGAGGAGAATTAATTTGTGCCTGCGTGTTTTAAAGAAAGTTGACCTTTAAAGAGGAGAAAAAAAAAATCTGAATGAACTTGAAGGAGAATCCTTATGCTAACTGAACACATGAATATACTTACCTTAATGGAGGAAAACAAAAAGCAAGCAAATCACCTGCCAGATTCTGATCACAACACACATTGTAGTAGTTTGTGCAGTTCTTTAAAACTCAGTTCAGTGGTTCAGTAGAACAAGCTTTTGGGGTTTGTTCCCCCCATCGCTGGTGCTTTGAAAACTGAGAAATAGGTACAATGATGATAAATAGCCACTTGCTTCATTTTTTCGAAATTTGTTTCAGATTCTGTTACTGACAGCTGTAAACTAAAAGCATCAGCTTCTCTTACTACTACCTTATGGGTCTACCTCATCAGCAGATGCATTTTGGTGCTTTTATGAAACCAGTGACTAAATGAAGAGAAGGAATGAATCTAAATACATTCTGTGGTTTCTGTTTACTGTTTTCTATTTTTCTGTTTTCTGGGTATATACCATTTGACTTTTCTTCCATTGGGATGCTTTTACTCATGATGAAATTTCTTCTGGGACATAAAACAACTTCCAGTTTAATTGTTTCTGGGTATTGTAATAAAAAGGAAGAGAAAAAAAAACAGCAGCCTTACAACTACAAACAGTTTTATTGTAAAATGGTGTGAGTCTTTGAGAATGAGAGAGAAAATTTTCATAAGGAATGTAATTAGTGTGAGGCTTCGGTGTTACTTGTATTACCTTAGTATTATCAATGTCTAATGGCATCACTTCAGATCAGTGAAAATGAGGAACTGTTTACCACAACTAGTTGTAGTAGATGAAAATGAGTTACAGAGTTTGTCTGAGTTTGTATGTGGACAAAAATGATAGGGTATTTCTCTGTGTTCAAATGGAAAGCAGACCAGAATTTAAAATTACTTCAGTATTTCAAAAAAAAAAATCATCAGCAAGAGAAAATAGTGAAGGCTAAGTACTGAAATTAGGAAGGAGAGATGCTAATGCAACATATGGAATGCTTGGCGTGGCAGCCGTACTGTCAAAGTATGGGGAGGTAGTATGCACCATGAGGTGAGAGAAACAAAGGGGATCTCCACATCTGGGGTTGGTTAAAGGGAGGTAGCTACCATAGCTGTTACCCCACCTGTCTGTCCTGCCTTTGCTTGTAGACTTTGCCCGCTCAGCACAGGTGGCTGCAAGGTCCATTATTTTGTCCCTACACTAGCACAGTTTCAGCCTGACATGAGGAGGAAAACCAAAATTGTTTGTGAATAACAGTTCAAATGGATTCCCTAGTATCCTAAAAAGGGAATGGGGGATTTTCACTTCTATATACATGGATATTGATTTACATGCATTTGTAAGACCATAGTGGCCGTAAGAAAATTTGAAATTTGATTGAAATCTGTCTATTGGCTAACTTTTAACAATGACTTTCTCTCATGCACACAGCCTGTATGATATTAGAAGCAGGACTTGATGTGACTCTGCTTAAGAAAAAATAAATAAATTTATAAATTTAAATATTGTTGTGGGGTGTGTTAATAAAACTTCCACAGGTGAGATGAGCTGCTTACTCTGTCTTTAGTTGCAGGTCTGTATGCAGATCTGGACATGTCAGTTTACAAAACATTTATGAATAAATTGAAAATTGGAGAGAGTTACAGAAGTGAATGATGAGAGTACGAAGTTTGTAGAAATTTGACAGAACTGATTTTAGCTAAGAAAGGTTGAGGGGAGACATGCTAGAAGTTATCCAGTATGTAAAAGGACATTGCAAAGAAGACAAGTTGTCTGTTGTTCTCCATGCCAGTGAAGAATTGTCTTAATTGGGGCAGAAGTTTAGTGTGGTTATTTAAGGTAGGCTGCAAACGTCAACACTGGCAGACTGCAAGAGAGAGATGTGGAATCGAATTTCATTTTTTTGCTTTTTAGACAATACGTTAGACAAACATTTGCCGGAGGGTAGTCTTTTTAAGCTTATCAGACTGCTGAGATGAACTCCCTAAATGACTCTCGAGATGGTACCCAGCCCTTCACTGATGTTTCTGTGATTGATATTAAGGAGCGCTCGATGTGGTGATTAGTAAGGGTGCTTCCTAAACAGTATTCTGTGCTTCTCCTTACAGAACAAAAACTCAGTGAAATCAGAAGGTAAAGAAACTGTAATCTGCTGTAGAATTTAACTTTGGAAATCTGTCATTCATTTTGATTTGTAGTATCCACACTCTTTTTAATTTCCCCTTTCTATTAGGGAGGAAAAGGTTGAACCTGTTCAGTGGTTCTGTATCCTACTCGTTCTTGGAAGTTCTGGGGTGGGAGTGTGAGGGTGGCTGGTACTGTGTGTGCAGCACAGTGGCTCTGCTGAAGAGGGTTTTCGGTGGTTTTGTGTTCAAGTCTTGAAATCTGTATAGAAAACTACTTTGAAAATGCTTTTTTAGACATTTTCTAAAGAAAGCCAATTGATACAGGGCATGTACGTGTGCGTTGTCAAGTTTTATTTGGCTTGGAGCAAGACCAAGTGCCATTAATTACCAACGCCTAAATGCTCCAGCTTTCTTTCCAGTGGTACTAAACCAGGGACAGTGAAAATGTGCCTAATGTGAAATGAGCCTGAAATAGCATGCCACCCTATGCTCCCTAAAAACAAAATGGAAAGAGTAGAGCATACTCTGCAACGTGTACATCGTGCATCATCTCATGTTCTTGTGGGGGTACCTTCCTGACGTTGTTATTGGGAGGAGCAAGAAGAGAAAGGTGAAAACAGTTTGTGGTTTACCTAGTTCTCTGACAAGCTGAAGGTCTATTTTTTCCTCTTTTTCACAACCAGAAGGCCCTGTTTACCTCTAATCGGGGTTAATTAAAGCCTTAGGGCAATGCTGAGACCCTGCCAATGGCTGGAAGGTACAGACGTAATCAAGGCTGCAGCCCCTCACTGTAGGGAACGGAGAGGTAACTGCGGGCTTGTCGCAGGCTCTGATAATACAGCTGTGCTAATTCTTCCTGAAAAGACAGGAGTTAACTTTTTTTTGGTCAAATAGTTCTGTTCATTTATTAATTTCTAGCTGTTATCAAAGAGTGGTATGAAATTTCTGGTTTAATGTGTGTGCTTGCAAATGCATGTTAAGAAACAGAAACCTCCTGGTTCTCTATATGGTAATGCAGGGACTACACAGGCAGCCACGGCAGCCATTATGCACGCCGCAGGAGCGTTCGCTGCAGCCGGGGGTGTGTGTCATCTTTTATTGAGGGGCAGGAGAAGGGAGGAACAGGAAAGTATATGTGCGCTTGCCAGGACAATGAGGTTTTCTTTTACTGCTTTTTGCAGTCTTGTCTTCCTTAAAAAAAGTCAATCGTGAGAATAAAAGCAAGTATTTTCACTGGCATTCTTTGTTTTCCTGGACAGGAAAAAATTGATTAGTTATTGGCGATGTGCATTTGAAAATACCTCAGTAAGTGTTCCAGGTATCTGCCTAAATATTTTAAAGCTGCTAAAGATTTGCTCCCAGGGAATTCCTCTGATTCACACCACACCTATATATTCAAGGGTATTCTACAACGGCTTGATTTGGGGAGGAAATGCTGTGTGTGTACGTGTTCAGTGGAGTTTTGTATTAGGTGCAAAGATGACATCACAAAGTAAAGGACTGTGATCATCTGTTAAATAGTAATTAACTATAGCACAGCCATGATTATCCAAATGGCATAGGGAGAGTGAATATATTCAGGCAATCAAGGGATTTTACAATGTAATTATTAGACATTGGGGAGACATGACCCTGTTTAGGGTAGCAGGGAGCTATGGTTAGGATGTTAGGATAATCAAACTTTTACTGTTTTATTATTCTGGGACCCTAGGCTTTGCAAGAAAATGTGTGCATGTGCTTAGAAAAAAAAAAATCCCAAACATAAGAAAATATAAGCCTAAAAGTGAATCTTGAGGTTATGCTTGCATTACCTTGCTGTACTGAATTACTGATATGATTATAAGTGTTGAGAAATCACTTATATTGTCTGTAAATCATCCCCATTTTACATCATAGTGAAAATTCAATACATCTTGATTTTGAGTATTTTGTAAAGGCATCTATTTTCCTAAGACATCAAAAATGACTAGTTTTTTCCAAGTCAAACTCAAAAATTGAAGGTGTTTTTTCCTGCAGCCAAGAAATCTTTGTTGTTTTCTTTTGAGAAAGAAAACCTTTGATATGTATACAGTCTGAGCATTACGACAGAAAATACAGTTGATGCAGTCCCCCTTGAGCTTCATTGTCTTCTCCAAGTTTAGAACATGAGGACATAAAACAGAATTTCATTTCATTAGAGTTCATTGTGAAAGAGTTTCCACTGCACTGCTGTGATACTGAACCTCTGGAATTTCTAATAACTCAACCTGCCCTCTGGAAGATTTGAAGATTAAGTATAGCATTGCTGCTGTCTCTTACTGAAAGTTTTTCTCTCACTCTTTTTTCCTTCTCTCTCTTCCCCCCCCCCCCGCCTTGAAACAGTAATTTCTGAAAACTCTTCAGCAATCCTATCTCCATGTAAATTAATACTGTAAATTGTGCTGCAAGGGAGGGTGGAGGGGAGTAGTAAGAGTGGGTGGGGGGAGAGAAGAATTAAAATCATTCCGATAAATGGTTTAATTTATGCCTCAGCAGTTAAGCATGCTCCTGGTTAACAGAAATACCCTTCAGCTACACAGGATTTGGGAGGGTTGGAGGGCACTCATTTGCACATAAATAGCCATTAACTGATAAATTCCCAGAGGTCTCCTGTTGCATGCTAGTGGTTCTGACCTACTTAGCTAGCTTAAATTTGTTTTACAGAATTATTATAATTCCATCCTTGGTACTTAAACTTTGTGATTAATGCATGCCTCACAATACAATTAAAGTATAATTACACAGTTTTACAGTTTGCTATCATGGTGTTATTATTATTACAAAGAGCTGGATTTTGCAAATATTAGAAGAATTAGGGTTCTGATACCCATCACTTTGCTGTTATTAAGTGATTATGTTAAATGGGACCCCTTTATGTCTGAAGAATGAAGTGGAGAGAGGGGAATCATTAACTAACACATCAGATGGTTTCTAAGTGATTGAGGAAGAGATGTATGGTGGGGTTTTTACACATCTGTAGATGATAGGTGCAAATACCTTTTGTTCATCTTTGCCAGCTGCCTATGTCATGCTCTAGCACATCTGTGCTTTAGTGCTTAAAAAAAGTTTCATACTAAACATCTCATCTCTGTAATCTGTTAAAAATCATTTGCATGTGTTAAACATCTGATTTTATTATACTTCATTGAAGCTTTTTATTACAGGGACAGGTTTTTTTTGTACCCTTATTAAAAACATTAACGGCCAGATACAGAGGTCCAATAGATCTGTATAGTGTAGGATGTGTGTGCAAAGATGATACAGATCTTGTGCTCTCTAAACTCAGAGCAGTTCTCTATGAGCGATCCTCTGTCTTTTCGGTTCGTGTGCGTGAATGTATTGTATGTTTGTACTGGCTGCAAATAGCAGTAAGTCACAAACGCTGTTATTTTTACCTTCATTCTAAGGGTTACCTGGCCTCCCCTATTTTTCTCGCCAAACTTAGTTCTGTGGCTACTGTTCATTCTTCAAGGAGTGATCCAAGAATCACTGACACTACTTGTACGTGACCCAAAAATCACTGCTGTACTGCATAATTCTTCTTACAATGCAACTGCACCAGAAAACTTAGGTCCTTATATTAACAATTAATACAATTAGCAAATCAAAGGACTGAAAAATATTTTAATAGTATTTTCCTATTTCAATGTAAGTTACAAATCTAATTTTACTTTCTTTATCTGTGAATATGTGTTATATTGCAGACTTCACTGGTGGGAAATGGAGTGGTTGACACATTTTCTGAATTACTTTCTGTTCTTCTAAAGCTTTTAAGGTTACGCTATAAAATGTTTTAGCTATAATTGCACAGTGGAAACTCCAAACGGTGTACAGAAATTGAATGTTGCACCCTCAAGTCTTATTTGATCCAGCGTCTTGGATTTCATTTTTGCTTAGTTTAAAAAGACCTGTTGCTTTTGTGGTTTTCTGTTTTTGTTTTGGTATTGTTTTTTTTTTTTTTAAGTTGTGCTATTCATTTCTTTAACAATGAAAATATTTCTTCTTTTAATTCCAGAGAACACAAAGAGTAAAAGGCAAATAGAAATCTTTTTCTTAGAATGACTCCTTTCACATCTGTAATTTTAGTCTGTATTTATGCTACTACAATGATATAATCTCTGCTTTCGCTATTATCATTTGCTGTCATTGAGCTCAGAAAACATTGGTCATTATTACTGATGCATGGAACATGCGAGCAGGTAGCCAGTAATTATGCTTGGAAGAATTTACTATATTTCAGTGCTTCCTACTTGAATATTCGTGAATTGGTTTTATTTCCAGTCTTTAAAGAAAATACTGCATCGAAGTGATTTAAATCATTTTCATGTGGCACAGCAAAAATGCAAAGGAACATTACCAGAAAGAAATGGTCAGCAATAAGAGCTGTTTTGCAAAGTTGGCTTGCAACAACTACCACACTATGTGGAGAAAACAGTTATCCTGTAATAATAAGACTAATGAATTCAGAAATCCATTGATTGAACTGGCTCTGGGTAGATTATGTGCAGGCTTGCTTCAAGGAGAGGAATTTATGAAATGTTTGCTGCATCCAGCAAGCACTGCTGCTATAATACAGCTGCCTCCTCAGTGGTTTGCTTTGATCCTGTGGAATGAAAGGACAGGAGGATCAGCTCAGGTCTAAATGAGATTACAGCTGGTTCGGCAGCTTATCTGGTCTAATGCCAACTAGTGTGGCTTTGCACGTCCTAAGGGGTTTACAACAGAAACTGTTTATTGAGTATCATCGGTTTACTCAACACAAGCAGGCTAATCCTTCCCAGCCTCAGCATGTTGTAGGATTGTGCATGAGCCAAACCAAAAGCTGGTGTAGCCAGGGCCTCCAGAGCCCTTTGTCTCGCTTCATATTGATTTTTTACCTGTGTTAAAGACAGTAAAAAATAAAACCAATAACCAGCCCTATTGTGAGCAAAAGGTTAATCTGACCTAAAATCTTACAAAAGCATCTTTTAACCCTAGAAGGGATGGCAGCCTTTCTCTGACTTTTCACTCAAGGGATTTTCTAGTTTAAGGTTTTGAAGAGCAAAATAGGAAAAACAGCTTAATCGTTTAACTCTGTGTGTCTTGCAAGGTCTCTGAATTCTTTCAGCAGCTGCATAGAAAATTTTAAACAGTTATTTCTGACATTATTAACATTGTGTCATCTGTCTGTGGTGGGTGATGCTGTGTAGCAAGGACATGACATGCTGAACATAGGCAAAGTAGTAGGAGCTGGTAGGTGTCCCAAGGCTCATGCTGGTTTTTCACTGTAGTGTTTTTTATGCAAAAACATCAGAAAATGCCTTTATCAGCTGCTTTCAAAAAAAAAATTTATGAACTAGGTGAGTGGAGTGCATCTTAAGGAATTCAAAAAGTACGAAACAGGCCCATAGAAGCAGAATGTTGTAAAAAATTATGTGCTGCAAGTTTTTAAACAACATCTCTTTCTGTTTTGATATGAAATACAATGGAATATTAGATATAATAATATTTTATTGAGCATGTTTCCTGTCTGAGGTGAGTCTTTTTTGGAAGACATTGCAGCATGTGTCAGATTATTATAAATCAAATGTTTTTTATAGTATAGAGAAAGAATAGATTGAACTCTAGGAAGCCTTGCAGAGTAGTAGCAATACATCTGCACTGAAAAGAAACACAGTAAGTTATTGAATCTGCATTGTTGGAATTATGTAGAAATTGATTAGATACCTGTATTTGTATACTGTGCATATTATTGGGAGTAATTAAATCAGTTCTGCTGTGATGCAAGGAAGAGAATTTGACGACACACCTGTCATCGACTGCATGTGGCAGACTGAAACTAGGGACTGAGGACTGTTGAATACTATCTAAAAGAAAAGACGGCAGTAACTTGAGGAATTATGAATGGCTGTTTTCTGTTTACTTCACCTAATTGGAATGAATGTGTATTTTAAGCTGTATGTAAGTAAAGAGGTTACCATGGATACCATGGAGGCATTATGAGTGTTGTGTGGGTAAATTGCTAAAAATGATGTTTAAGACAAACGCAAACTTTACTAATACTTAAGCCTAATGGACAAGATGTGTACAAGTTTAAAATGTAGTATTTATCCAATCACTTGTATTTTATCAAATCTGGTCTTAAAGCAATAGGTTGCTCTCATGTAGTATTACACTTTTAGCACATTCGGAGATAAAAGCTGTTGTTGGTGATTGCTTAAAATCTCTTTTTTCAATCATCTGAACAGTGCAAATCAAAGCATTTTGTCAGACTGTGAGAAGTTTCGCCTGGATAATGCTTTGCACACACGCAGGTCACCAAATAAATTATGTGCACGGTTTTACAGCGTAGCTGGTGCTGGAAATTAAATGGATGCCCAGTGGTAGAACTCGTAAAACATTTTCCTGTTAACATGACCAGGCAAAATTGACATTGTTGATGGTAGCTTTGATCTAATAAACTATCAGTTCTAACGGTGATTTTTACTGTGTTTCAGAGGGGATGATGATAAAAGTTTAGCAAACCTACCATTCTTCCTGGATGACAGAAAATTAGCTCTACTGTCTCTATTACCAAATGTTGGGAACAATGTTAGTAGGGGATGTTTGGTAGCCAAAGTAATCTCCTTCAGTAAAAAGATGTATTACACGAACAGCATCCTTTAACACAACAGATACTCCATAAAGAACAAAATTGATTTTTTCAGGAAGGAAATGAAATACTTTGTTTTGGAATTTGGAAACAAGTTACTTCATTATCTTGAGTACAAATTTGCCTGCCTTCCAAAATCTGTTTACTCTCTTGGAGAGAAAGATTTTCCTAAACCACTTACAGTATATGACTCCCAGCAGGTTGCTAGAGAGTATCCATATGCATATAGTTTTTGATTTTCTGCAAAGGCAGCTAGAGGAGCTGGAGCAAGAGAGTTTCATTTTAAAAAAGAAAAACTATTTGAACTACAGTTCCTCTCTTTGTTACAGTCTTGTTTTAAAGTAAGAGAAACACAGAAAACTTGAAGTATTTTCTCAGGCTTCCTACCTGAAAAATAAGAATGGCATGATAATAACAAAGTGTTACAGATGTAATGGTAAGACAGGTGTGTTACTGGAAATTATATTCAGAATGTCTGAAGAGGTAACTGTGGGTAGTAGTACTTCTAGTTCGTTTGTTTTCAGTATTTGGGGTTTATATTTTGATACTGTTCCTTTACTTCTCCTCAGGACTTTGTGTAGTTATCCTCAGAGTCCATTTTACATCTCCTGATCAGATCAGGAAATTTCAACTGACACCAACTCAATATTTTAATTTCTGCAGCCAGAATGGCTATTTTACCAGTTTCTCTCTGTCTTCTTGGTACTCGAGTCTGAGTGAGAACATGCTCAGTGAGAGAAACTGCATTTCTAAAGCTGTGCTGGATAAAGGAAAACATTTGAGAGATGTGGTGAAGTTGACCTCAGTGAATTTGTTTCAAGCAATTTGCCAAACTTTGATTTTTTCATAGTGTGGTTAAGAAGAATTTTAATGATCTTTACATGGCCATAAATTTATCATCACATCTCTGAAATTGTAAGCTTTTCCAATGTGATCTGTATGCTTTTGATCTGTTTGAATGAAACTCTGTGAGCTTAAAGAGAGATCCACTTTAGTACAGTATGTGAGTGTTCCCCAGTGTGAGGAGTCCATCAGCACTGGGAGTCCATTAAACTACTGGGCTCTGAACTGTAAGAAATTGTCTGTTTAAGGTCAACCTGTTAAGCTTTAATTTTTTTTTTTTTTTAGAAATCTTTACTGTGTGAAAAATTACTTTTTAAAAAGTATAAGCAATAGCTTACAGAAGATATGAACCTGTCCCATCATTATAATTCTCTGTCAACTGGTGTTATCCTGATCTCAGAGTCCCACGGAAGAGCTAAAGGCAGGATTTTGGAAATGATTGTACTTAAAAATGGGTTTCACTACTGGCCTTTCAGAACCAGGTGATTGGCATTCGAGTCACACTGCGTAGTTATCATTTCTCGTGGAATTTTTTTGCGAACAAAAGACAGTAGGGAATTGGTAAAAAAGGCTTAGCTTGTAAAAATTCAGAAAATTTGTCTGGGTCATTGTGTAGCTATAGACAGCTACACTTCATTGCTCTCCTGGTGTTCTAGAAGAATGTGTTTCAAGTAAATTATTTTGTATAAGTAAGCAGCACAAGAAAAATATTGAAATACTGTTTTAAGTCCAGTAGAGGATGGACTTAATATCACCAATATGATTAGGGGTCTGGAGCACATGCCCTGTGAGGGGAAGCAGAGAAAACTGAGTTTGTTCATCCTTAGGAAAAGAAGGCTTGGATGAGAGGTGGCAGGGAGAAGGCATTTTACTGTTTTGTATGGCAATCGAATGGGGGGGGTTATAGATAAGATGGAGTCAGACCCTTCACAGAGGTATATAGTGGTAGGAAGCAATGGACTGAGATTATGATGAAGGAAGTTTTTATTAGATATAAGGATTACATTTTCACAGGATAGTCAAACTTTGGAACAAGTTTCTAAGTCAGTTTGTAAAATTTCCCTCCTTAGGGTTATTCAAGACTGGCGTTGCTTTGAGCAGGAGTTGGACCAGGTGACCTCTAGAGGTCCCTTCCAATTTAGATTTTTCTATGACTCTAGCTCTTAATTAAAAAAAAAACACAAAACAAACCAAACAAAAAACCCCACCCCCCCTTCTCCAAAAAAAACCAAAACCACAAACAAAAACCAAACAGAAATCCTATTTAACACACAATTTCTAGAAGATGACAAATTTTACAAGTTTTGCTCTAACAGAAGAGTTCTCTGGAAGATACCCATTTGCAATCTGCAGTTTGTCTCTGTATTAGTAACACAACTGAAATCAGAAGCACTCGTTTTTTCACTTCAGCATTTCTACTTTATTTCAATTTCTCAGATAAACTGGCATTCTGATTCTCACTATAAATTATATTTTCATGTATGATTCATTTTATAATGACACGGAAGGTTTCCATGTACCTTCATCAAGGTTTTGAGCCAGCAATGTGCCCTTATCGCAAAGAAGGCTGATGTTATCCTGGGCTATATTAGGCAGAGCATTGGCAGCAGGTGGAGGGAGGTGATCCTTTCCCTCTGCTCAGCACTGGTGAGGCTACACCTGGAGTACTGTGTCCAGTTCTAGGCTCCCCAGTGCAAGAGAGATGTGGAGCTACTGGAGAGAGTCCAGTGGAGGACCACAAAGATGATTATGGGACTGGAGCATCTCTCCCTTGAGGAAAGGCTGGGAGAGCTGGGACTGTTCAGCCTGGAGCAGAGAAGGCTCAGGGGGACCTTATCAATGTACAGAAATATCTGAAGGGAGGGTGCAAAAAGGCTCTTTTCAGTGGTGCCCAGTGACAGGGCCAGGGGCAATGGGCACAAGCAGAAACACGAGAGGCTCCCTCTGAACATCGGGAAGCACTTTTTCACTGTGAGGTTGACCAAGCACTGCACAGGTTGCCCAGAGAGGTTGTGGAGTCTTCATCCTTGGAAATACTCAAAAGCTGTCTGGACATGGTCCTGGGCAACTGGCTCTAGGTCACCCTGCTTGAGCAGTGGCATTCGACAAGATGACATCCAGAGGTCCCTTCCAACCTCAACCATTCTGCGATTCTCTGATTTCTTAGTAAGAATGGAGAATGTGGGTTTTGTACTGAACAGTATGTAGTCAAGGCAGGACTGTTGCATATAATACCAGGATGTTGTTTAATGTGTGGCATCTTTCTAGAACTTTGCAAGCAAAGAGCTCAGTCAGAAGGCCTTGACAGGGTTGAGTGGATCTTGCTTTTGAATATTTTGAAGAAAGGTGGTCTTTAACAGGGAGCAGATGGTGCTAAGTCAGCTTATTTGCTGGGACCCTTGAGTCTCTGTTTGTAATTCCATTCTGCTTTGATGGCAAGAAGGAAGAGCTGTCATGGGAAGGTTGTTAAAAATGATCTTGTATACCAGCAGTGATTTGCTGTTTCCAGCTAAAAAACATAACAGCTAATACTGTCTGTTCCCTACATGACAGATACTGGCATTTATGTTCCTAATAGGCTATGAACTTGAATAAAGATCATCTGAAGTGATCTAGACTTCCTGTTCTTTCAAATATAAAATACTTTGGAAACCAAAGTTAGTCTCATATTTAAAAATGAAATTGTGTCCCTATAATTTAAAGTTACAGAAATGTGATTAGATTTCTCAGTAGTTTTCTAACAAATCTTTTATACAAAAGATGACACCTGTTTAAAACAAACAAGTGAACAAAACCCTCAAAACCAAAGGGTGAAGTGTCTCTCAGTCAGGGCTGATCAAAAAGCTCCCAATGACTCCTGCAAGGAACCCTCCCCATCAATGGTGGGTAAGTGTGTCTTGCGTTTTCCTTTTAAACTCTCCTGTGAGGTGACGTGCCTGCAGACCGTGCCCTCATGACTGAATGGCTGCCTCTGGTAAAGAACATATTTCAATCATGTGATGAACATACTTTGAATCGTATGGTGGGGAAGACTTAGCTTTTATGAGTCAGGTTATGTGGCTCACAGCTCACTAGCAGTTCTGAGAGGACCCTTGCAAAACAGTGCATTAGAGGCTGAGACACGTTTACTGTTCTGAAGTTTTGCATGTCGTACAGGAATTTATTGGGGAATTTTGTTTTACTTGGATCAAAACTACTTGTAATGTCAGTCTGTTACAAAGATTGCTATTCAAAATAAGTCTTTTAAGAATTGAAATGGAGCTATTTTAAGTTCTGTGAAATGACAATGATTTAGAAATATTAAGTTTGGTTTAGGTGAGTTTTTTGTATGTATGTGAACTAAAAAGGGGAAAACAACAGCTTAGGATAGTATCAATTTCAAATGTACCCTGTCCGTTTTTTTCCTTTATTTTTCTCTATTTGTTCTTTCAGAGGATTAAAAAAATTCTGAATCTGACCTATGCTGAAAGTCTGCTTAGGCAAACTAAATGTCTTTTTAAGTGTTTGCTTTTTCTATGTTGTTTCTTGAAAGAACTGAGCACTGACTTACCTGTTCAAAGCAACAAGATGACTCCCAGTGTCTTGAACAGTGCAGAACCTAGCATAGAGTGCTTGGCTGAGATCTGTGAATGGCTCAGCCCTGCTGCTGAAGTGAGTACCTGGACTGACTCTCCTGGGACTTGAGATTTTGGGACAGCAGAGGATCACTGTGTGTATGTGTGCGCGCGCGCGTTCTGCTTTATGCGTTGCATTAAAGACACGAAGACAACTGCGACCTTAGCATATGCCTGTGTAGTAGAGGGGAGAAGCTAACTTGGCCAAATACCAGTGAAGGTAATGAAGGAAAATTGCAGTTGGGCTCCAATTAGCTATCACTGTTCCACAAGCTGAAATGTGGACTAGTTGCACTGAATTAACGCAGGTTATGTTGTCTTTGCTGCTCTTGCAACCTTATCTTAGTTAAATGCGGTTAGGAAAAGACAACAACTCTCTGGCAGAAATTTGCTAGGGTGGCTGAGGCAGATGTAATATTCCCTCCCAGCAGACCTAGCCAAAGCAGGCTAGAGCTTTGTTGCTTGCATTTAAATTACGGTCATAACAACTTGTCTTTTCGCTGATGTAGTTAAAGCCTTTGAGAAGGGTTAAGGAGAAGAAAGTGCTAACTAATATTCTGCAGCTCTGAATGCTTGGCTTTTCTGTACCTTTGTGTTTTAAGGTTGTGTGTCTGTTCTTGTTAATATCTTTACTTTGTCTTTGAGTATAGTAAAGATGTTGGGGATTTCTTGTTCTTCCTGTATATTTTAAAAGTATTACTGAGCATACACAACATGCTGTCACAGTGAACACAGGGTTCTCTATTACTGTGCTTAGCTATAGAGAGGATTATATTAAACTCGGTAACCTTGCTGAAGCCCCTTTGTACATTGCTGCTCTATTGATAATCTTCACATGATTCAACTGGAGTTGAAAACCTTTTATTCACAGCATTAACACTTTCCATCCCAGTGAAGATGAGAATCTTTGATATAAGGAGATGAGCTCTTTGATTGTGCAGATAACTTTTAAAATTTTTTTTAGTGTGGTCCTGCAGATGTTGCCTTGGACATTTCTTCACCTGGGCATATATAGGAGATACTCATCAAGCCTAACCATTCAAAAATGGGTAAAACAATTTATTGATGAGTAAATTAGTGGTTAACTAAGGGACTGTTACGCTGTTTGATTGCTTACAAAATAGTGAATGCTTTAGGAAAATATTTGTGTTCTAAAAGAAATCCACAATAACATTTCAGAGTAGCTAAGAAAAACATCTCCTAGTGTTCCGCATCGTATCAGTAGATTGAAGGAGCAATATAAGATGTGTTGACATTTTATATCTGTATTGAATGCAGACCTATTAATGAACAGCTTTCCTCTAAAATCTAAAGTTAAATGCATAGAAAATCATTGGAACTTACTTCCCCATCTTCAATATTGCACATTGTAGAATCACAATTTTGGTGACACTTGCTTTACCTCACTTTAAAGTAAAATGAATCCAGCCAGTAAAGAAGAATTTCAAGCTTGATTTCCTTTCTCTTGTCCATGATTTTTTTTTATGCTAGTTCATTTCCAAATACTTGCTGTTTCTTGTAATTTAATAAGAAGTGTTTCAGGTAGACTGCTGGCCCATTTCTCCATATGTTTAAGACCTTCATCAAGTAACCGGTGGAAAATTCTTCCAAGTGTTTATATGACAGCTTTCACTTGCATCTCCCAATTATGGCATCTCTTTGGCCTGGATCATTGCAAGTCTCACTGCATCCACAGTCGTCTGGAAGAGTCAGAAGGACAGGACAAGCTGATCATAACGCGTTCCAGGTCTCTCTTCTGCCATATAGTGCATGGGGGAAAGGTCGCTGTAGGAAGAATGTGATGAAAGAAGTGGTATAATAGAGGAGGGAGAGCTTGCTGTGCTTGGAGGTCACTTCATTTCTGGTTTTTTGTTTTTTTTTTTCTTTCTGAGTTAAACTTTTCAGCAGTTGCTGTCTGTCCATTTTCCTATTTGAAGGATTTCCACATTTCCTCATCCAACTCCATGAGTTTTAAAATAGACTTTTTTTTATCCCCTTGTCTCTGTCAAGGCTGTTGGTGGTATCTTGGGAACTTTTACTGCTCTCCAATAAAGGGCGGGAATGTTTAGGCTAGTAATGCTTTGGCCTTTGTGCAACTTTTGCCTTCCAGTAGAAAAAAGTGAAGGAGTATATGCAAATTACATCTAGATATTGAGTGGTTTTTGTCACTCCTGTATGCTACTTCCTTCTAAAAGTCCAGAAGATGAACTCCCAAAGAATGAATATATTTGAAGTTTCAAGGGATGGCCATGTTCAGAGATGCTGCAGCTTGACAAATTAACATCTCATACTTTGAATCCTTGGTTTGAAAACTTTGAAGTGGATTAGGTCTTTGTTGCTTTTGCCAATTTTGGTGATTCCTTGATTGGGAAAATGGATCAAGCAATGAGAGGTAACATAAGATATATGATTATATATCATAACATAACATATTTTTGTTTCCATATTGCTGTGGAAAAGACAACTGTCTTAAAACCTGAGACTTCCAGTTCACTTTTTTCTACATGGTGTTTGTAGCGTTACATTTAAATCTAAAGAATTTAGTGAAGAACATCGATCTACCAAATTCCTCTGCATTAGTTTCAGACAAAGCGCCACATTTCTTGAATCATATTTCTCTAATGAAGAAGCTGCCAAGCTATGTATTACAGCATCTGTTGTTTGGGAAAAAAAAATGTTAAGAACATTGACTTGAATAGTATGTTTTCCATTTTTGCTTATTATGGGATCAGATGCAATGGTTATGTTTTGGGGTTTTTTTTGTTGTGGTTTTTTTTTTTAATATAACCTTAAACCTGGAAAGCTTTATAAAGAGTGCTGGTTTTGATTTACTTTCTATTTTATGTCAAAAAGTAATGAAATCAAATGCTTTTAATTGTGCAGTTGATAGACTTACTTGTAGAGGATATGTAAACAAACAAACAAACAAAAAACCAAATAAAAATAGTCAAAAATATAATTACTTTGAAAATATTAAAAAATCGTAAAAGCCGGATTCCCTAACTGTTGAGAGTATAATTATTTAATTACTGAGAACTTGCATCGTCTGTACTAATGCACACTGTGGTAATGTGAGAAAATATTGCTGCTGCTGTACTTGCATTATAACATTTAAAAGGATCTGTCACATTTTCCCCTCTCTTTCCTATGTTTTAGTGAATATCCCAAGTAATGTCTGAGAAGCGAAACTTGGCTTTAGTCTTCAAATCACTAAAAGGAAAAAAGTAGTTGTTTAAAGTGGTTAACTGTTCTTAAAATATTTGTATCTTCAAAGAGCTTTATGTAATTTCCTGAATAGGTTTAGTAATGAGTAAGGATCATTTAGTTTAAGGTATTTTCTGTTGATATTATTTCACTTGGGAAGGTGACCCTGAGCTAAATTGCAACATGTGATTTGAATGCCCATGGGCTGCCCTTCGTTGGTTTGATTGGGGGAGATTATCTGGATTTCTAATATACTTTAATTACTCTGCTTGTATAAATTGCCAAATTAGAAGCTTCTTAACTGTTGAGTATGTTCTGTCAATGATCCACTAACAATAGGAATATACTAGGCTCTTCCATTGAGATTTGAAGATTTATACCATCAACGAAAGAATTGGAATGGCTCTGTTTAAACCTACTGTATCTTCAATAGGAAAGAGTACGTGATCAGCTTCTACTCAGGCAGCGATTGATGTGTGGTAAATTGAAAGGATCTATAGCCTTTTTATTTTGTTAATAGGCATTTTTTCAATTAAGGAAACATAATGCAAAATATGTTTTAGGATGTTTAGGAGCAATGTTTTCCTGGTGTGCATCTGGAAAAAAACAGAAAACAGTATGGTTAAGATTTTTGGGTGGAGGAAGGTGGAGCATCTTTTAGCAATGATTAGCTAAAGGGAAGTGCTCCTAATTGAAATGCTTCCCTAATGTCTGTGTGTGTCTCTTACAGCCTAAGCTAGATGCCCTGGTATTTTTATTTCTCTCTCTACATATATCTACACACACACATATATAAACAAGTCCTTTAAAATTATGGTCTGAAGCACCTCAGTCCTAGAGTGTTATAGTGATTTAGGCCTCTCTTGACCTTTTACTCCTGAGCACCAGGACTGCCTGCCTGCCAGCTCCATTCAGATGAACTAGGAGGATACCAGAACTTGGAAGACTCCAGCTCTCAGATGGTGTAGGTGTCTTCCAAGATACAATGGTCTGATGGCCTACAGTAACAGGTCCAGCTGAGCAGTCACTAGTTTGGCACATACAGCATGCATGTCTTATAAAACAAACCACTTTTGTCTCGTATGTCGGACTTGGTCTACTGCTAGCCTACAGAAAATATGAAGTGAAGGATTGAATCCACTGTGTGTCTGGTGGGTCCAGAGACATCTGATTCAATGTCACGAAGAACACAAATCTGTATGCTTGGAACCATTGTAGAGTCCTACTGCTGAAGATGCATACTTAAACATATTTGGTTTGGGTGTTTTTTGTTTTGTTTTGTGGTTTTGTTTTTTTTTTCCCTTAAATAACAGCCAACAGATTGTCTGAACAATTAAATATCTGTACCAAGTGGTTATGACGTAATACAGGGAGGGAAGAGTGCCATGGGCTCCAGTCCTTGTTCTGGGATTTTGCATTTTTATCCAGAGACTGACTTAATGTAAAACTCACAATCCAAGAGCAGAGCCTCATCCCAAAACCAGTCTATCAAAACTGGACCTAAGTCGCCTCCACCCTGAGGCTGTGACTCATTGGTTGTTATATATAAAAAAAGCGTATTCCAGGTTTTAAAATGAAGGTAGCTACTCCTGCACTTTGTGCAGCCTGCTTTTCTTGGTGTGAGTTAGTCGTGATCAGCTTTCTGGGCCCCAGTAGACTGAGATTGTGGGTTAGATGCTTAGCTGAAGGCATTTGCGTAGCTGAATTGCAGGCACTTAGGGGACTTCCCAGTCAAAAGAGGGTGATATGACTAAGTGAGCAGTTTGGGAATTAAGATTCAGAGGTCTGAGATCTGTTTGTGCCCTGTTTTTTAACCATTGTATCCTTTTATCCCTTTGGATTTCATCCAACATCTAAGACATGTCACTGTGTATGCTTCATGTTGTTGTGCCTGATGAAGGCATGATGTAACACTGACATGTATGATGTGCAAGTCTGTGCTATATAAAACTTAAGCACAAATGGATGAATTAAAGCATTTGATATAAATCCTGGATGTCAGAGTTCTGAAAAGCATCCCTCTTCCCTTGTTACCCTTCCCTACCTCAACACACCAATCAGTGATCATCATACACATACATAACCAGGCATATTATTCAGACATCCTTTTTGCAGTAAACATTTAAGCATGCAGTTTATTATGGATTATTGAAGCAAATTAAACTGAAGGAAGAACACTGAAACATGATTTAATAAATACTGATCCGATGGGGGCATGTTAATGTTTGATAATATTGTGTCATAATTTTTCCAGTTCTGTCTGTACAGTCAGCAGTACAGCTCTGTGGTGGTGGTGATGCTATCATTGTGGCTTACACAGTGCTGACACTTTCATTATAAACTGTGGGATTTTTTTCAAATGTTTCTTTTAATGGATGGGAAAAATTATTTTTGGCCTCAAGTTTCTCATGTTGCTTTTCTTTCTGAAATCTGTTTTTTAATTCCATAAAGGTGGGTTAAATTTCTGTGCTCTTCCAGGGTTTTTTTTTGAGTTACCTCAAAGAGTGAAAAGCTGTTGCTCAAATATGAAGAAACTTCATAGATACTTTGCACGTATATTGCAGATATGGAAACAACTTAAGTTGAGAGAATCTGATTTGAGGTGGGATTACTACTTCTGTCCAGTTACTAATGCAGTCATACCAGTCTCAATATACTGGGTGCTATTTAAAGGGATATAAAAAACAAATTGTGTCCCAAAGAGCTTAGAAACAGATTTAAAAGAGAACTTTGTTGTTTGAATCACACTTGGGTAGAATTTAGTCACCTTCCTTCATGCACGTTTCACAGAAACAACCTGAATATGGGAGTGTCTGAAAGTGTGTAGGTGACTCCATTTTAAGCACTGAAATTCCCTAAGTACCTAAACTTCTGTGCCCAGAGACTCTAAGGCTGTTTTCACAGGCCTTAGCAGTTTAGCATCCAGCTGAGGCACTTTGAGACCATAAACCATATGTTTTAGCACTTAAAATTCTTGTAAGCATGCTGTCAGTGCACCCACTAAACATGCTGATAACCAAGAGTTCAGTGCAGAGCTCTGCAATCCGGCCTACTTGCATTCAAAACTATGGCTAAGAGAAAGAAGGTTCACCTCTTTACACATTAGGTCAAGTGGTCACATCATTCACCAGTGATGAGGAAGCCGAAAGCCTTTACCATGAGATGCCTGAAACCCACATCTACGACCTTCCACCAATCTCTAAGCATGGTTAATTTGGGCACTTTCTTCTTGGACGAGCAGGGCCATTGTGGAACCACTGTGCAGCTAGTGTGCCACTTCTATGGATCCAGATCCATTTCATTTTCATGAATCTGCATGTATAAGAGAGGAAGGATCATACAGTTTGTTACTTGTACCTTGGCACAGCTCCATTATACTGCATGAAAGCAGACTTGAACCCAGGTGCAACTGTTTTGTCCTTGCCTTTGTGAATGCCGGTATTATAGTCCATACTTAAACTAGCTTTTCTTTTTTGAATGTTTTAAAAAATTCTGTATAAAGTAATTAACTCACTCTAAAAAAGTCTTCTCCTTCACACTTTGTATTGTATTTTATGGTAGTATAAGAGGTTATGACTTCAGAATTGTACATGTATTTAGTGTAAACTGCATATTTGAAGCACAGACATAAAAATAAGTAAATGCTTATGAAAAAATTACTAAGTAGAAGTTGAACAGTGAGTTTGTCAACATGGGAGTTGGTATCTGTATGGATCAATGAAATAAATGCTATAGTTGCGATTTTCTATAACTATCATGTAACTAAATAGCATGATAATCAAATACTTGAATACCCATACAGGATTATTTTCAAAGGCATATGGAGGGCACGCAAAGGTCTTTTTCAGCTTTATCTTGGGTAGGACTAGTTACTGGAAATGTGTGTAGCATCTGCTGAAACCTCGCTTCCAGTTCTGGTCACTGTAAGAAGCAACAATTCTGGTGGAATGAAAAGAAGAAATGAGTAGAGGTATGAAAGAAGTATTGATGTTTTATGGCATTTGAAGAGAGTGAAATTGGATGAGTAATTTTGAACTAAATTCTGAAATGCTGCTTGGTAAATATTGTTTGGTCACTGAAGCTGAGTGGACTGCTGTCTAGCAGAGATCTCAGAGCTTTGCACCTGTAGCAGTAACACAAATTTTGAGTGTATCACTGCAGTAAGATTTATACAACCACAGAAAATATGACTGGATAGATTTCTACAGGAAAGCCCAATGTTTTGCCATATAATAGTGCTTATAATTTCTTTGTATTGGCAAGTAAGAGAGGAACGGAAGCCGAAACACCTTTCCATATGAAGTAGAGTAGTGTCAACATTGGCACTGTTATTTTGGATTTTATTTTAATGCCATCTTTATTGTGTAACTTGTTGATAATCTTTTCAGCAGAAACAAATATGCTTCTCATTGTATTAATGTGGCTTTTGGTTTTTGCGAGACCTTAAGATGATAACTTTATTGTTGTGCACATTTCCAAGTAGCTGACATCACCTCTGTGATGGGGTCTGGGGTTTGTTGAGAGAACGTAAAGCTCTTCTGTCTTCTTCACTGATATCAAAACTCTCACTTTATTGTTCCCTGCATCAGCTAATCTCCATATCTCTTCAGTTCTTTATGCCGAAATCTTCATAGCTACCCCATAGCTAAAGAAGCCTCAGCTTCCCCCATCCACTTCTGTTGCTGTTACCACCTCTATGGCAGCATTAAAATAGGACCAAGGCACAGTGCATTTACTGCCAAAATATCAAAATGAGAAACTATGTTGATAATCTTACAGTGATGCAAAAAGAGGGAGAATGTTTGGAAGGGAAATCTCCAAGTTCAAGTATTATTAGAGTCCATTGATCTGCAGAGAGCACAAAGCCCCTATTACCTGTCTTTGAATCTGAGTGTGATGATGCTTTATTTCATTTTACTTGGCCTGACTTTTCCTTGAAAGAACTGATGTTAGTAGTTGAAATTCTAAGCATCAAAGCCATTTATCATTTTAGAAATACTCATACATCTCTACCCAATCTCCGTAGATTTATCCAAGGCTGTTTGGTCCTGCAGGTGTTGTTTTTTAATTATTTGTTTGTTTCAACATCAAAAGGTCATTCGGGTCCTTTAAAAAGACTTTGCTGAGCTTAATCTTGGCTGTACTGGGCAGCTGAGTTCTTGGGTACTATGCCTGGCCTGGCATGGTCTGGGAGCAGAGGAACTGGAAGTACCGTCTGTGAAGAAACCAGTGCCTGTATTTATAGTCTGGGGAGCCCTGAGGGTGGTAGTATGTGTCGCTGGCAATGAGGATAGGAGGAGAGAGGTCTTCTCTCATGTTGGGGAGTTCTGAACCCTTGTATGTCAAATTAAATGACATGGGTTTAAGTCTGGATGCCAATATGTAGCCAGTGCAGATTATGGACTAATAGTGACTTGAGTTTCCATTATATAGGCAGGTGTCTGCATTTTATGTGTTTTACTTTTCCAGCTTGACCTAAAGTTTCACTCCATTTTAGTAATCCAGGCTTGCAAAGGCATGGTTTATGTTTGCAAAAGCATGGTGCGTGATTACAATATCTGCATCCAGATGGCTGCAATTCCTTACCCAGGTGTAGGATGTAGAAAATAATCCCGCATACTACTGCTGTACCTGTACATCCAGCACAATCCGCATTCAGGTAGCACAAACATTCCCTTCTTTTATTAACTCAGGGTTTATTTGATCTGATGGCAAAATGAAAAAAACACACCTCTTTTCACAGAAATAGGAAATCCACAATTTAAAACAAGTAAAAACCACACCAAGTTACTAGCATTGTAATGACGCAACCAGTGGTTCCAGAGCTCTTAACACAATGGAAAACCACTTGTATATAGTTTCAGGAATGGAGTGATGTTTGATGGTATGCTTGTCTAGTGTTAGAAAAATGTAGAAGCTTGAACAAAAAGTAAAATTGTATTTATCCATATTTTTATGGAATTAAAAGAATTTGCTTGTTGGGAGAAGCTGACTACATCAGCTGCAGCACATATTGATGCCCCATCGATTCTAAGCATTTACCTTATTCCAAGCATTTGTGTAGGTTACTATGAATAAACATAAATACTGATTTGTACATGTTGCCCTTCCACTGACACAGAGATATATTACCTTACTTTGGAAGTCTGTACACCCTTCTACTTTGCATACATGGTTGAAGGAGATGCAAGGCACCCTTCTTTGGAGAGGCAATTTAGAGGAGAGAAAAAGGTCTTGTGCAATTTTACAGCGTAGTCTGGATGTAAGTAGGGCAGAATTTGGTCCGGGAAGTTTTATTTTCTGCACTATGAGGCATTGTGCTTTCCTTTCTTAACAAAATAAACCAAAAAAAGCCCTTTATGTTTTTACTGTTAAACTTTTTTTTTTTTGTAATGGGCAAAAATATGTTTTTAACCCTGCTTTTACTTTTTCATTGTTTGTTCTCTAGACCTCACTATTTCTGCACCCTTTTCTTTGTCCTTTTTTTAATAAGGGATACTCCCAAAGAAGTATTGCTTGACTTTTTATTCTAATCTCACTTCTATTTCAATTCATGTTGACTTGGAGAATATGCCTTGTAAATAGGAATACCAACTGACATACTGAATATAATCCTCAGTTTCTAAGCATTGATTGTTTTCACAGCATCCTTAAAGGGTAAGCTTACTATCCAAATATCATGGCTGGGAAACTGAGGCTAACAAAGGCTGTATGATTTAGGTGAAGCCACACAGGGAATAAATGTTGGGTTTAGAATTCCTGGCTTCTGTTCCTGTGTTTGGACTCGCACCGTCTCTCAAAGAAATACTTGATTCCTCCTAATATTATGTACCCTTCCATGTCTGTTAAATGTAGCCATTCGAAAAGTAGCTGGTACTCAATTCTCTTTCTGTCTGTCCTGTTGAAACTAATGGATGCCTGCAGGCAGGCATAAGGTATCGTTACCTTTGACAGCCAGTATGGTTTATGTTTTAAATTACGTGTTAGGCAGAATTTTTGGATACTAATTTGATATAATGAGATGCACTTCTAATATCAACCCTAGTATGGGAAGGCCTTGCAGCCAGGCTACTCTTTATTTAAAATTATTCCATTTCAGATGTCCTAATGAGTGCTGTGAGTTGTGTAATTCTTTCATAATTTTCCCACATTCCCAGAAGGGGAACTAGGGGCTGGAGTTTTTTCTATTTTTGTTTTGGTTTATTTCAAATGAGAATGAGCACAGAATAAAGATCTAGGGGAAGAGTTTTGTGAAACACTTGCTATTGTGAGAATGGCAATTAAGAAAAAAGATGTTATAGTCTACAAATGTTAGTGTTAAGGCAAGTCTCGATGCTTCCGCTGTTTGCCATTATCTTATAAATATCTTGACTCTGACTTTACAGTGCTGTTTATAGAATTTAATAAAGCAAATGTAATAATGCTGCCTGTGCTTTAATGCACAATCTCAATTGAGTTGACCAGAAGATAAATAGGAACAGGAATGATAGTGCGTTCCCACAGATTGTTTTTAATAAGCATGTTATTTAGTTGATCAGCCCCGTGCAGTAATGCCTCCTATCCTGCTCTACCAGACAAATTTATTAATGCTTCCTCTCCTCCCCATTTCTCTGAGAACATTGATTCCCTGCAGACATATCTCTATTAAACCTCTAGAAAGTCACAACTTCCAAATTAGATTAAGTAGCAGGAATGGTACTAGAAGAATCAAAGAAAATTGAGTGCGTTATTGAATTCATGCCACATTGTCTCAGGAAGAGATGGGAGTTATGTGTAGTGGTAACTTTTGTCCTTACTGTACTAACAAAGCTGTGGGCATTGCTGTCAAACCTAATTGTCTGCAGCGCATCAGAATAAAATGAATCTTTTCTCTTATCAAAACTCATACCTAGTGAGCTTTTACAAATGAGAAATAGGTTTCAGAAGGAAGTTTTACAATTGATCAAAATCATTTGCCATTATTTGCTGTACACAACTCTATGCTAAAAACCCTACTGACAAAAATTTTAAAAAAGCATCTGGCTTTGCATTGTAAGCAGACTTGCTTGTCATGCTAGCAGTTGCAAAATGCAGGTAGTCATTTTAAAGCTGCCTATTTCTCATTTTGATCTGACATATTAAAAAGCATATAATTAATGGTTGACATTAGTAATTAACATTAACTTTATGGTGCTTAATATGCCATCAATCATCCATCAAATAACTGGTATGCATAATGTCTTTGCATAAAGGTTTTAATTGCGCAGAATGATCCTTCAGTTCTCAGGCTCTACGGCTTAAAGTAGTTGTAAATGCGTTTTTAAAAGATGTGAATTTTTCATTTATTGAACATAAACATTGTTTTTGTTTCTCCCTAGGAGTGTGCACAAACGTGTAAGCCAGGGACTTCAACTAGGGAACACGGCCCCAGACGCACAGCTTACATTAGTGGCTAAAGAGCACCACCTTGCTGTCGCCAGTGCTCTCTGGAGAAATTTCTTTCCCTATTTGAAGAGCCAGAGAATGTCACAGATGCCACCTTCCCCACAACTTGCTGATACAGCTGCAGGTTAGCATTGACCCTCCCTGCGACTACTGGATTTGGTGCTATTTTCTGGGTCACAAACTTTCAAGGATTTTGTGTTTTGGGATATTTCTACTTTCATGTAGTAACTTAAATATGCATAAATGTAAAAAGTAGATTCTATGCTAAATATTTTGACAAGAAGAAATATTGTAGTGTTGAATTACTTTATAGAATACAAACAGATTGGGAACTCCAAAGGGGTTTGAAACTATACAAGCCTGACTTCTTTTTCCCTACTAGTCACAGATTACAATCAACATTGCAAATGTTATACAATATAAATGAGAATAACTTCTCTCACTGTATCTAGAATTTACATCTTTTTGTAGAAGTTTATTATAATTTTGTGTTGAACTATTCTTTTCATTACGGTTGCGATTCAAACTAAATTGTTTTTAAATAATATTTTACATTTGAAGACAATTCTTAAAAGGTTGATTACATGAATATTGTTTTTTGCTGAACATTTATGGTCATGGTCATAAAACTATTTCATAGTTCGTTTTAATTATTTGTCTTGCTTTACACTGAAGGGTTTTAATCTTGAAGTACAACATTCCATATGTATGTGAACTCTACGTGCAATGAATCAGCATGACGGTGTATAGAAAGAAACCCCAGTTTGATCTTTAACATCAGTAGCTAGCATTGTATTCTGTAGTTACAATGAAATCTTGTATCCATTTAACTAAAATTTAGAGAAGTGAAATACAGAATATTTTTTTCCCATCACAATATGAATTAGATAAAGTTACAAGCTCAGAAGTACTGGGTTAGTAACAGAAAAGTTAAAAGACCCTTCATTTGAAGCAGTTCTGCAACATTAATGAAGGAGGCAGCATGCAACCGTAGTGGTCTCACGCTACTGAAGCATGTATGGGAAACAGCAACACAAATCAAAGGAAGAGGTTGTTAATGTCAAAACTTTCATTCATTTCCTACAGTGTCATATCTTTTTATTTTATATTAACACAGTGAAATAGCAAGAAGAACAACCTATTATAAACTCTGCTTAGAGCAGGGGAGTGCAGTTGTGGCTTGCTTTATAGAGATGTGTTAGGCAGTAATACAGAGGAAGGCAAACCCTTCCCACGCTGTATGAGCTTCTTGCCTTAGAAGTTGCAGCCCAGAGGAGAGAGCAGCCGTCACAGGTCTCCTGCTCCCCCTGCCAGGCAAATAGCCTGGGACTCACATTATCATTTCTGTCTCCCATTTCTGCCATGTTATGGCTGATGCTGCAGAAACAATGTGGTAATCTGGAAGAAGCCTGGCACAAATTGCTTCCTCACCTAAGGCAGAGTGGGGACTCCGTATGACCACCTTTTTTATTCCGAGGCACATAAAGAAATGTGAAGTCCTTCATAGCTTTAATAGCTTTAATTAAAATAGCTTCATTGTTGTTTCTGAAATCTAGCCTTTCCTGTCTAATTCAAAGTCAGCTTCTCAATGTATGCCATTTTATAAATCATTATTTTAATAAATTAATATTACATTTTTATTTAACTTGAATTGGAGAATTTGGGAACTAGCAAGACCCTTTATTTCATTGCTCTCCAAAGTCGTTTTCCTGACTCATTTGATGCCTCTCATTTCCCCTAACCTAATAACTGTTCAGCATTTCAGATTACGTTTTCTTCCTGAGTTTAAATGCATTTGTCATTTGCAGCATAAAGAATGTGCTATATTTTTTATTCTGGTAGTGTTTGGTAGATTCCACAGTAGACCTAGCAGAAACAGCAAAAGGTTATGCTTCATTAACAAAAACTCTGTGCAAAGTACTGTCCCAGTTTCTAGATCTGCAACTGCTATATGAAGATCATTTTTTCAAGAATAAGCTTGTCCGTAGTGCTCTATTTACACAGTAGCTTCTGATACATGAAAGTATATTATAAAAATAGAAAGGTACCAGATTTTACTGCGTGAATTCTTTCCAGGTACAGTTCTTCACTGCAAGAAGTGTGTAAAAACAACAAAGCAAATAAATAAAACTCAACCCTGTAAAGCACAGTAATACTTATGTGTACAAGGGAAGAAGTGGTGGATGGAGGCAAGAAAGGGGGGCCAAGAAGACAAAAAAGCAAGTTTTTAAGACATGGTTTTTATTGCATAGGTGGTAAACCTACGCTTTCAGAATTTATAATCTGTGATTTCGGGAATATATTTAAAATTGCCTGTGTTTGGATCCATTTTCCCTCCGTTACATTCAGTGTGTCCTGTTGACTTACAAACTCCTTGAGACAGATACTACATTTTTAACCCGTGTACAAACACTATCTGTTAGAATAGTTGCCCAGTTTTAACTGAGATTTCTGGTACTCCCAGACTGCACATTATTAATTGTAATTAATTTTCAATGCTTTTTAGTGGAACAGGGATGTACTGAGAAAACATTAACATGGTGCCATGTTTTTCTCTCTTTAAAATCAGGTTTTACTCTCTTAGCTTTGGATATACCCAGCAAAGCCCTATCAGATCTCCAGCCACAGCCCGTTCTATCAATGATGCACCTGTTTGGATGGGATGACATGGTGTGGCCTCAGCTGGTGTCAAGATATCTAAGTCACCTAATTCAAAACAGGTGAAAAATTGCGACTACTTGTTCTTCCAGTACCTTGCCATTCCTTCATTAGACTTGTGGAAAATGTTGCTTCAAACAATAGTGTTTCATTAAGATGGTCCAGGTTCTTTGCATCTGCTAAAGTTCTAGGTTTCTTGAAATCATCTGAGACATTTCACAGGGGATAGTGTGTGTTATTTGGGTTGGGTTGTTTGCTTGTTTTTATGTGTAAATAGCTTAAGATGCTCAAAATTTGTCAGGAAGAGAGGTAAGTATTTTGAAAAAGCTATGTGTCTTTTATATCGCAAACCACTTACTTTTTTCCCAATGGAAACAGTGTTGTTACTAACAGATTTTGGAAAATGGGGACCTAGACAGTATCTTCAGAGAAGTACTTCCATGAAGAGCAACACTGCATCAAAGTGAAATGCCTGAACCCATAACCTGTTTTTAATTTGCATAGTTACAGTTATCCACCCCCTTCTATTGTTACCCTTGGGCAAAGTTGTTACAGTTTGGCAAGGCAGTAGCCTCCTGCCCTAGCTGCACTTGAAGCTGAATAATGTAACTTGGTAAATTTTAAAATTTCTGGTTAGAAGTACTGGACATATTTTTCCCCTACCAGTTACACTTAACACAAAAACTTAAATCTTGTTATAAGGAGTCAAGATAAACATTATCACAGAAATCTGAAGATGCTATATAGTAAGTATTCAATGTTCAAATATCTTCACCTTCAAAACAAAGAACTTCTGCAGGAAGCTGAGGAGGATGGGTTGGGCAGTATTGAAAGTATAAGGAAAATGATAGTAAGGAAATGCATGCATTAAAACTTTCTTTTTGACAAGCTTGGAACACTTTCTGAGTACATATTAATGTTCATGTAGCTCAGGTTTCTGAGACCTGCTAAATGGATGCTTTAAATTAAATATAGGTTTAGAACATTGATCACATTCCTATGTTTTCCATGCCAATGTTGAGTTTTCACAGAATCACAGAATTGTTTATGTTGAAAGGGACTCTTGAGATCATGTAGTCTAACTTGTCCAGTGCTGTTCAAGCAGGGTCAGCTAGAGCAGATTGCCCAGGACTCTGTCCAGTCAGAATTTTATATACCTGAGAAATTTTATTGGCTTTAGGTAGGCCTCTATGAACTTAAGATAGATGGGTGGTGGTGGTGGTGGTTGTGGTGTGGGTTTTTTTCCCCCTCGCCCCGCTTCTGAATCAGGCTTTGGAAGCAGGGGAGGTGAGAGGTGAGAGAGAAAGAGGGAGTGTTTCTATGTCGGACTGTAATTGAAAGTGAAAAATGTTGCACATTTTTAGGGTACATATTGTACTAAGGAGCATAGCTGTAAAGCAGGATATGGTAAAGACTATTTCAGTGTGATTAGCAAAGATGAGGCTGTGGCCTTCTTGCAGGGAGATGTTAAAAGAGGTTGAGTTTAGTTCCTCGTGTGTCAGTTTGGAACTCAGGAGAGGAGCGCTCAGTCCTCTGATTTGCTGTCTTTCTCTTGTATGATCTTTATAGGGTGAGTTTCATGCAAAGTTGCAGATACCTAGTACATGCTGAATGAAATACGAGTTAAGCGCATAAATGCCCATTTATAATTTGAATTTTTTTGCTCTTCAGGTGAGATCAAGAAAAACATTTTGACATCTAAACTGGAATTTTGGTATAATTTAGGTGCTTAAGGCCAATTACTGGTTCCCCCAGTAAACACTTAGGTGGTTGAAAGCAGTTACTTAAGTATTCATTAGGAATATGCATTAAGCACCTGACATATTGTTATATAGATACATTGCTATGCTGGCTGAGGTAACATTTACTGTATTTGGAACCACGGCTGAAGCATTCCTGTTCCCAAGTATTTGGAAACATTGGTTGCATTAGCAAGTGCAGAACACGCACACGTGGCTAATACTGAGTTTCCCATACAGCCCTGGTGCCATAATTTCGTCTAAAAATGCAGTTAGCGTTGATGATAGTTACTTGGTGTACGTTAGTTGAGAGGTTAGAGCACTTGTGCAAGAATTTGGAAAACCCAAGTTAAGTGAGTCTTGCACTCGGAGGGTATTCAAACCTTTATTTCCAAGTACTGTCTTAGAAAGGAACGAGAGGACCTTGCCCTCCTCTTGCAGGTTGTACCATGGGTTAACTGAAAATGTCAGGTTCATGGATCCTTATTGAAAAACTAGCAGGAAAAAGCATGACTGCGTAGTTGAGTGATGATGTGTATTTGTCTTTTGCTTATGTGTGTGTATGTTTTCACTCTTTCTCATGTGTTCTCACTCTCTGTCACTCTGCTTTTCTGAATCTCCCCCCTTGCTGGAAGCATGGGACAGAAAGCACTCACACAGAGGCAAATATTTTTGCCCCTAAGCTGTTGGGGTTGCGATGCCCAACCTCAAGGAGAATTGTCTGTTTCCCCTATCAGTTGCCTCAAGGCCAACAAGGTGAGACTAGACGAAGGTATGTCCCTACTTCATCAACAGAGCTGTAAGGTGCTCAGATTTCCTTGTGAAAGGACAATGAGTACCTATGATAAGACTTTTTTAGCAGAATTGTACAGAGGTATCGTACTCTAGACACTGTCATTTTATTATACACTAATAAGATGGCAATTTTTTATAGTATGATTCATGTACTTATTTACCTTAGGCAGCTGTAGAGCAAAAGTTATCAAAGTATCTAAGTGCTGGGATCTTAAGACTTCATGGTTACTGTGTTGTGATAATTTTCACATCAAACATTCTCAGTTAAAAAGTAAAAAGATTATTTTGTTGCTGATGCTGTTATATACTCTGCAAGCTCTGCCTGGTCTCTTTAAGATTGAAGCTTATTCTGCATATCAGCTATTTCAATATCGATAATAAAGGTTCTGATGGACAAGCTGTGCCCTTAGGAACATGCGCACAAGCTTTGGTGTTTCTTTTGCAGTAGTACCTAAAAGTTCCTCTCCAGATCGTGTTGTGTGGTGCATGATAATATTATAAGCTGTTTAAACTAACTTTGAGCATGTGTATAAGCTCACTGTTTAAAAGGACCACTTGCCATGCTTCTAGCAGGTAGTTACTGTTCTTTCCTTTCGTAAGGATTAGGAGCATATTCCTGTCCAGTTTTAGGAAGATGCTTAAGTGGCCTACCTACCAGCAAGCAAGAGAAACCAGTGAGACTATAGTAGAAAATGTTTTTGTGAACCTTTGGGGCCAAGTAGGCTAGCTGTGTACATCGAGTATATAAGGCTGGAATTGTTGTTTATACATTACTGCAAAGAGCATTAAGTCCATAGGCATCCTGTTTTTTTCTCTTTTTGTACTGGAATTTAATTATCATTTTTTATTTGCTTGCATTTAGTCTCCTTATTTATTTTATTGTCACTGGTTTTAACTAAATGAAATAGAAAAAAAACCCCAAATGTTGTTCAGTGAAAAACAGAATCCAGTTTGGTTTCCATCTGGACCTGTGTTGACTTTCTGTTGCAAGTATGAGTAAAAATTCAGTAGAAAATAAGTAGATTTATATGTACATATATCAAGAAAAGAGTACAAGCATTTTTTCATTAAAGTGAAAGCACCTAGAGAGGAAATATCTTCTATAAAAAGGTGTAACTATTTTCAAGAAATTTCACTGACCTGAAGCACACACGGAGCTCATCTGATAGAAATTGCAAACAGGGTGCAGAATAGACCTGCTGTCCATTAGCAAGGAGTTTCTGCAGAATTAATGATGCAGGGCCGATATACTTCGGAAAAAGCCACTACAGCAGCTACTCGCGGTGGTAAGACAAGTAAAACTTCGGGAATACTGAACAGTAGAGTACAGGGATTGTGCATCGAGTGTTGATGGTGCCATAGACTCTGGCCTGACACCTGGCCGGTAGAATAATAGTGAGTGTTTGGTTGAAGAAAGTATATACAGCAAGTTTGCTCTGTGTGTGAATGTATATACTTGTGTGTGTATACATACATAAATACATACATTTGTAAGTGTACATCAAGTATAGTGGTTTCCTTTGTCATCTCCAAGCTGCCTTTTTATGTTTCCCTTTTTGATCTGTTTCTAACATGACATGTCTTTATTTGCTAAAGCAGACCTTTTCTTCTCCATCTTTTAGGCAGCTAGGACTAAGCAGACTTCAGAGTAGTGTGGGGCACCTGAGCTGCCTTTATACGAAAGGCTGGGGTAGTTTAAGCAGTGTCAATATGAAGTTCCAGGTTGATTCAGATAAACTATTCCCAGCGTTGTACATTGGCAGTTTAGACAGTACTGTCAAATTATCCATTGTTAGAATAAGGCATTTCCCATTGTGTGAGTTTTTCTTCCTCCATTTTGTTTTATGTAGCGAAAACATATGCATATGTGTATATATGCTTTTATACTACCATGTGTGGCATTACCAAATTTATCATATTCTCTGTATTCAGGCATCAGGATATTGTGAGCAAAGTGTGTAGAGTACACAAAAGGAATGCCAGTTGGCCTTTCTGTTACTTTATTTCTGATCGTTTCTGTGCACGTTGCTATATGTCTACAGCCAAATGAGACGCTATGCCACCTTTTTGCATACTTTTATTAGATCTCTTTACCTTTTTCTTCCTGTTATACCTATGCAGTGCACTGTGTGAAGCTTTTTCTAGTATGGGATATACATCCTATGAAGCTTTGACAGTACGTTCTTGGTTTCGATGCATTTTGCAAATGTTCATAGATCAACCGACTGGTATGCTGGCCAAGACAGATGCTGAGCGAACAGTTGGTAAGTATTCACATTTCCCTAATGTTTGCAGTAATGATTCTATATTGCAAAACTGGCAAACATTTTCAGCTAATTACAAAATGTATTTTTGTTTGTATTCCTTTACTTTTACCTAATTACAAAATGTGTTTCTTTACGCTGCTTGTGCTATTTATTGATAGTTTGCCTGCTCTGCATATGACAAATTTATCACAAACAAAGATAAAAGAGCTTGTTTCCTTGGAAGCAAAGAACAAAAACTTGCTCCCAAGGAGACAAGCTATTTTTCCCCCATGGAGAAACTGCTCTGAAAAAAGTGAAAATCTGAAGTAAATAGTCAGAAATCATGCTGTGAATGCCCTAAAAGAAAAAAAAGGAAAAAAATCCAGTCGCAAGTAATTCTTTTCTTTTCTATGTTGGATATTTTGCTTTCTTAGCGCAATACTTCATCACTTCTTTTATAAAACACTGCAGTTCTAATTATTTGTAGAACACATCTTCTAGTGACTATTTTTCATACACATTTTATAGATTTTGAGGAAAACCATCAGTAAAATGAAAGACTTGGTTATCTGTACTTAATACTCTTCATTCTCTTATATCTATATTAGAAACATAACTAGTTTACACACACATTCTTTGTCTAGAGACATGCAGTCAGTTGCAGAATCCTTGTATTTTAGACATTTAAAAATCATGTTTCATTTTGTGATTTTGGGACTAAAGTAAATCAAAAAGCATAACTGTATGCTGTATTTACTGCTGTGCTCTCTTGTAACAAACAGGGAAAGCCTATATGGAGCAGCTGACTGAAATGACAAGACTGATTTTTAAACTCTCAGAAGTAGAAAGCATTCTTTCAAAGGCTCATGTTGAAGAGTCAGTTTTCAAGCAAGACCCCAAAAATGCTCTTGTCCAATTCATTAAGGTACTGTACACCTCTGTGTTAGCTTCATAGGACAATTTTAGGGAAAAGGAATTATGTATCAGATTTTGTTTGGTACGAAAAGAAATTACTCACACAAACCTCGTAAGAGACTTAGTAAGTTTATTTATATTTATTTCAATGTCTCTGTTTTCTTAGGCTGTTGGTAGAACTTACAGTGGCCTTCAGACACTCCCTGAGAAATCTGCAATGATAGCAAAAACTCTGGAGTATTTAGGTGATGTATTAAAGTATGTAAAACCTTATCTGAAGGTAAAAGGACCTCCAGAAGGTCTGCAGCTTACATATTGGATCATAGGTAATTATTTTGCAACCTCTTTTCTTTTAGGAAATATTTTTAAGGAATCAGTAAAATATGATTTTTAATACTTTTTTTCCTCTCTACTGTCCATCTTAATGGTTTAAAAAAGCAAAGTCACCAAGATGTTATAGTTAGATATTTAATTTTCTTCCACTGATTTTCTTTGGTTTTTATCCTGATGCTAACCTCTTTGTGGTTTTTTTTTAATTACCCCTGCAAATCAGTGTTTTCAAAAGTAAGATGTTTTCCTGTCTTTTACCACTGAAAACTACCTGTTTTACCTAAATAAAACCAGAAACAATGACAAGCCAATGAAGCAGTGTTATGACATGCTACATCGTATTTACTGGAGTTATGATAGTGGACAGGTCAGCTTAGGAATGTAACTCGCTTCCTTTTAGAACTGCTCCTCTTACATACACTTTGTGCTTTATTAAAGCTCAAATTCTAGTATTTGTTGATGAAAGTGTAGAACCACTGATAGGATGGAAAAGTGCTGTTTATTATGAATGAATGTGCCAGTCTGACCCACTTACCTTTAAAAATAGGGTAAACCTTATGTCTCTTAAAGACAGAGGTAATGATTTGCATGTACACGTAGTGTACATCATGATTATAAGGACTACAGTGAAAAGCGTGACCACGATGCAGAAGGTGCATCAAATGTAATGGAATATGAATTTTGTAAAATACTTTACTTTTCTATTGCAAGATCTGCATATTTTGTTATAGAAGACGTATGTCAAATTAAATGTTTTTAGATATCCAGATGTTGGGCTGGAGCCGTGTAAAGTAATTTTAGATTGGTATTTTCCTTTCTGTTCTTTGCAGTAGGGAATGATTAATTCTTCAGTCACGCTGTTGTGTGCAAGAAATTGTCCTTTCTTTTTAGTTAAGAAAACATAAAAAAGGTTTAAAATAAAAAATATTTAAGTGTATTTCAGTCACTTCTTCACATTCTGTGGGCTTGTTAAATTATAACAAATCTAAACACCTCCTGTCTGTGGTCAGATTGTGTCTCCTACTGTCCCATACATCACGGCAGTGATGATAGAAGGAGTGCTTTTAGCCGGAATGAGCATGTTTCTTTCAAAATAGGAAGCTTAGACAACATTATTAGAAGCGTTGTTAAGCGATCGTTCTCTTTCTCTATGATTGATCATTGTGTTTTCTTTCACTCCACAAGATTAATGTTGTTTTGCGTTGTTTTTAAAGATGATAATGGATGACTTTTATAGATTAATAATATCATGTAACAGCCTACTTTTAATCTTTCATTATTTCCGACGTCTTAAACATGTTTTCTTGGGATAGTCCTGTATTTCCAACCCAGCAAACTTTTTCTTGCTTCTAATTAAATATAAAGTTAAGGACGTCTGTGGGAACTACTACATAGGAATCTTGTTTTATTTAATCTGTATTTTGAGTATTAACACTGACAGCTATAGAGTTACTTTCTCAAGAAAAATTACACCTCACCTGCAATAAAGATGTTTCTCAAAGTTAGAGTGTTTACACATCAACAGCTTTTTACATTTTTTTCTGCAACTGAAAAGGAGGATCTTAAAACTCACTCAAAGCTGCGCAAGTGATACATTAATGTGTAGAAAACAAGAAAGATGTTCTCTGAGGCTCTCATTTTGTGAACTGAGAGCCCACAAAGATCTGGGGAGACCATGCTGGTGTAATGGAGTTGGCTGCCCCTCATTTTTTAATTGCTGAATTAGATGCATTAAATACAATTTGAAAGATACTTAATGTTTTCCTAACATTGAATTGCTGTGTGGGTAGTTGCTGATGTGGACACAGTGGTGTTAGATAAGCGTGAAGGGAAGGCAAAGGCAGTGTCTCTCTGTAAAATGTGATGAATGCACACAGTAAGGTAAATGTTTAAGTGCATGTGGGCTGATTCCAATAGAGTTATGTATTAAGTTTAGTTAATTTTTCTGCAGGGATGTGAGAGAGTGTCCTTTCTTTAGCATTACTGTACTTTTCCTAAAGCAGCTTCACTTGCCTAAAAACTTGTAATGTATTGAATCAATATAGTAATTTCATTTTGCTGAACTCTAAATGGACTTTGAGTCGTCTTGACTGGGCTTTTTCTAAGGGGATACCATAGAACGAGTACGTGGGAGTAAGACATTTCTGTTGCTGTTGCTACTCTTGGATTATCTAATTTAACATAATTGCCTCTTTAAGCTTTCTTAATTTTTTTTTTCTTGATTTTTTTTTTTCAACAGGATGTCTGGTAAAGTTCTGGGCACCAATACTGGCTACTTCCAAAGCACAGCAACTCTTGTTCCGCATTGTGGATTGCTTACTGCTGCCACACTCTGTGTTCCAGCAGGACAAAGAGCTGCCTGTGGCTTTGCTGTCTGCCATTCAGGAAAGCCTACCTCTTTATCTTCAGGTAAATATCTGAACTCTATTATCAGCAGACAAATGTATCTTCAGGAAAAGATTCATATTGCAGAGGATGTTTTATTTTTCCCTAATCAAAACAAGCGTTGACTGAATTTAAAGAAGCAGCAAGAGGAGTTTTTTCTCCTTGTAGAAGTGGAAGAAAAAAATGCCACCCCATTGACTTTCCTCTCATTGCATGCAGCTATGCTGTGGTACACTCCAGAGCTGCTAGTCTAATCGCTGTATATAGAGAAGCTTTTAGCCAACCTGCTGTTTACACTGGTCTCTGATGTGAGAGATTTCTGAAACTGTGGATCAAGTAATCATAATATGTAGCAAGACACTTATTGAGATGACAGAGCAACAAATGTTTTAAATCATCCTTGACTTGGCTAACTGTAGATAATTAAAGATGAGCTACTCTTTTTTCGTTGCTCTTTGAAACAAAAGACGGTCCTCCACGTATCATGGCACTCTTTTATCTTAATAGTTTGAGAATGTGTTTTGCTGAATCAAATTCCTGCTGCTTACGCTTACATGACTAAAGCCTTGTTGCCTGTTATTCCTCCTATTCTTCCCTCAGCTTACCTATCACTCTTGAAAATCCATAAGGCTTGTTGGTGCTGTAGAAAGAGACTAATTCCTGCAGGTGAGGAAGAGAAAAGAATGTATTTTCAAAATAAATAAGTTGACATGTTTTTCCTTGTAAATCCTTGGGTCGTCTTTGCTTGCTTTTTTCCCTTCCCTCTTAGTCTTCATTTTGATTGCAGTCTTAACTGATTACTTTACAGGATTGTATTGTGAAACAATGCAGTGGTGACATTGTAAACATCCCTCAGATTTATTCCTTTCAAAAGTTGCATAGTGATCGATGGCGTGTCATATGGAAGTGAATATGATTATATAATGATGTGCAGAATATGACTTGCTTTGCTGCTCTGTAGGTATTTTCAGAAGCTATATACATGTAGGACCATCTGGACACTGATATTACCAGAGTGTGACTGTCTGCTTTCTAATTTAGTATTTTAGTCGGAGAGCGCTGTTTCTCTGTAGTCTGCACATACGGATGTAGTTTTAAGATGAAGCCACTCAAGCTGGTTTTGAAGTCCAAGTGTTGTGGACCCTTGTTTCCTGTTTTCTTTGTCAGTCTCTGACTTCCTGACCTCGCTGTCGTACTCTTCAGCAGTCTGCTGCGCAGTCCATGTGCTTTCCGGCTAAGCTAGATAATCTTACTGACCGAGTAGTTTATTTCAGACAAATGCTGCTTCTAGAAAACCAGTAATTCTTCAATTTGACAAACACTTCTGGGGAGAAAAGACAAAGAGGAGACTTACTTTTCCTATTTCAATATGGAACTTCTACATTTTATTAATTGTTTGTATTTACAAAGTTCCAACGTTTTTAAGTGCTTCAAACTGCTTAGTTCATTCCAAAATAGTTCCTTCCCCTTTATTTGGGAAAGTGGAAAAATTCCGATTTGGGATCAACTTAAAAGGAACATATTTCAATATCAGTTTAAAAAAAGAATATTCTCTTAGGACTGCTTCTGAGCTCCGTTGAGATTGAATGGATTCCAGGCATGGATTCTCTCTGACTTCTCAGGTTATCGTTTCACAGTTGGCTTAAGGAGTTGGCTTAAGGCTAAATTCATTCCCTTTCACACCCGTGTGCATTTGCTTTAATGATTCTGTGAATGTGGGATGATTTGTGAGCTGATTCAACTAGTAACTAGCCCCACAAAACACAGACAAACAAAAAAACCCCAAAATCCAAGTGGGCATATCAGAAAAGTGATAAAACAGTATATGTAGGAAGGAAAGCATGTAAACATGGTGGGAGGAAAGACAGAGAAACAGCATCCTGTGGAAAGAACCCCACCTTGACTAACTTAAGCTGCTGGTGAAATGTGTGATCAGACTCTCCTTGGGTGCCCTATGTCTGGTGCCCATTCCTGGAGGTGGAGCAGTGGTATTTTAGTGCAGGAGCCTTAATTCACCCTAATGTTAGACGAACATTATTCCATAGATCTGTCCCTGTTAATACTCTAGCTTACAACTTAATCCTTTGGTAGTTAGATTAAAATAAAGAAACAGGAATTCGGAGACCATGCAAAATATCTTCTTATACATGCATATTCTTTTTTCATAGTCAAAGCATGAAAGCCCTTGAATAGCATTTCTACTCAGAGGTCTTTTTAATTCTTTTTTTTTTTTTCTTTTTTCCAATCTTCTGAAAAGTTCCAGGCTCCTTCTCAATCTTCTCTTCTATTTGTTCTGAATTCTCCTTCTTCAGTTCCTTCAGGGCTCCTCCTCCTTTGTCTAAAAAACCTTCTTATATCTCGGAAAACGTATTAGTTTGCAAGCAATGGTTTGCAAAACTTCCGTCTTTCCAGAGCTTTTAACAACCAATCTTAGTGTGGTTTATTTGATCCTTTTATGTGGGTTTTGAAAAGAATTTGAAATCAGTCTTAGTAGCAGGTAATTAATTTCACACATTCATTGATGCAGCAATCTTATGAAATCCTATAGAAATTCTGAATTGTATAGAAAAAGATTCCCCAAATGGCCACATACCCTGTGTTTATGGTAATGCAGCTGGCCACACAACTTGGACAGTAGGCTTAAAACCAAGAACAATGTTGTTGTCACTGTGCTGTACTAAGAGAGGGCATCGCCTTTGTTCGTCACCCTAAAATGGCGGAGGCCAATTTTTCATCTTTTAGGACAACATACGAAGCTCATCGTTCTCTCCCCAAAGCATAGTTCACAATTCATCAAAATTGATGACTGTATCCCACCCTCCCTCACCACCACCCCAAACCTACACATTTGTTTTTAATAGATCAAAATTACAGGCTTTGTTTAATTTTACACAAGCACAAATAATTGTCAAATGCGCTAATTAAGACTAGATCTTGCATTTCTCTCTCCTATATTAAGACTGGCTGTATTTACTTGTTGTGTTTGTGTTTACTGTATATATAAATTCGGGCTATACAGTTGTGCCTTTTGATTGTTATTGGACAACTGATCTGTTCTCTGCTATACATGGAACTTATCTAGAAGTTTCCTTCAGATTCAGTCACTGATTCTGCCTTGTCAAAATAGCTTAGCTCTAGCAACTTTTAATCTAGTATTTTTTTCTTGCCTAAAGGGTTACTGTCTGGTTGTTATTTCTTTCATTGTGCATCATCTGTTTTGATAATATTTGATGACCTAAGAAAGATTTTGTTGGGATGTAACATCAAAATTGTCCTCAGAGTTGTTTGAATGATGGACTTCAGAAAGTAAAGCATGAAGAACACGAATAGACAGCTGTTTTATAATTTTATGGGACTGTTCTTAATTATGAGATAGTGAGGCATGTAAAAATCTAACATTAGATATTTTGCCACCGTGAAAAGAAGTTGAGTTGATTTGTGTGATAGTGAATTGCTGAAGCTTACCACAGGAAATTTGAGAGCAGTTGAGATTGCTCTTGGATGGATTTTTTGGAGAATGATTTGGAGGAATTTTGGTACGCATTTACCAGTAATATGGGAAAGAACTGAAGCAGTGTACAGAACTTATTTTAGAGAAGAAATACTAGTTTAAATATACCTTGCAGAATGCAGTGTAGGTGCATGGAATAAGCATAGTATACATAAATGATGGGAAAGGTAAGATACCCTGGTTGGTTTATCAGCGTTAATCATCTCCAAACACAGAAGATGGTTGATTTCTATCTAAATACAGGAGAGCGGTGAAAGAGCTTAATTCTAAGTAGTGCTTGGCATATACATTTTCCAGTGATTTTAATGGGCCTGTGCAGGCTCAGCATTTGTCAGAGATCAGACCTTAAAAGCCCTCCTGTGAGCCGCATCTGTGGTCCGATATTTGAGCAAGCTTATTAATACGTTTTGTGAATTATAGTATGTGTTTAATAGGAATTGTACAACATTAATTGGTGAACAGCAGATTTATTCCAACAGCAGGACTGATATTATAAGTCATCATTAGGTAGCTTGGCATTTCTGCAGTGAATACTGCCAGTAATCCATACTAATCGGTTCTTCGCTCTCCACGGGTGATTTACAGATATACGGATAAATCAGAAGAAAGAGGCAGCTCTGGCCACAGAAGGTTCCTGCAGTGAACACGCACAGGAATCAGTTGCCTTTCTGCTAAAATGAGGAGCAGATGTTGTCATTCCCCTCTGCTCCCCTTAAAATGTCTTTGGTTTTTTTTGTTTTTAACCTCAGAGGATGGCTAAAGAACGTAGTTAAGAAAAAGAGGGTGACTCTATCAACCCTTTAAAGCCCATCTGCTTTATAGGGATTGTCCTAGGGGTCTGACGTGATTGATTTCAGATCTCTGGTCCAGAACTGCAGTCCAGTAGCCTGTGTTTCTTTTCTCTCATATGAACAGTAGCTTCCTTCATCTCTTAATTACTGGTAGGATTTAAAAGAAGAAAGTTCTATGTGATTTCCTTGTAATCACACCCTTGGCCGGTGCTGCCTGGGATATTTTGCCATTGCACTGAGAGATTTGCAGCTACTGTGCAGTGTTGCTAATTTATCCCGTGCCACTTGGGATATGGCATTGTCAGACCTTGTGCAGGTCTGTTGCTCTCTGCACTTATGCAAGAAAAAAAGAGTCCAAAATAAAGAACACAGTGTTGAGCTAAAGTCAATGGGCCTTCATGTCCAAAAGAGAAATGCAGGTTCTTCTGTGGAAATTTTTAGGGAACAGGAGAAGCATCAGGGTCAAAGGAGTGACGATTCTTCCTTGAAGAGCTTTGATGCTGTAAGTGTGCCCTTCATGTGTGAGGACTGATTCATGGATTTTTTCTACTATGTGTAAGAGAAGGGTTTTTTGTTTGGGGGTCCCCAACAAAATGGAAGGTGATTTTTCTCACTGTTGTCTCACTGAAAAAAAGAATTTGTATTTTGGAAGCCGTTGGTGCTAATCTTGTAACTTTCATTAGGAAAAATGATGAGAATCCTCCTTATTGAAGAGAGAATTCTGGTATTACTTCGTGGTTTTAAAAATTATACCTTTTTTGACAGGCAGCATCTCTGCCTGACCCACCAAAAAGGAACCTAGAATCCTTTCTAAAGAAAACATTAGGTTACAGAAAAAAGGCTTTTCCATGTTTTAAGTGCTTCTTAATTTAACAACTCTCCTTACAGGGTTTCAAGAGCTCTCTCTATCCTCATCAAATAACTAAAGAAAAAAATCACTAGTTAACTTATGTCCTTTTTTCCCTCTCTAGTCAAGAAGAGTATCTTTCAGCAATGCTCTTGACAGGGTGTTGGTTTTTTTTATTTAATCCTTTCCTTCTTTTTAAGATTACATCTCTCCCCATCCCACACCCAAAAAAATTAGAATCAGTTTACTTTAACTCAAAAAATGAAAATGCTTTTATGAGGATCAGGCTAGGCTTGTTGATCCATCTTCAAATGAAACTATTAGAAGATCTGCAAAAATTAGTCACTGTTCCTTCAGATATCTAAATTCTAATTTTTTTGCTTTTTATTGTACCTATTAAGTATCTTTAGGATAATTTCTTAAAAACAGTAACTTTTATTATTTAATAATAACTGATTTCTTCCTTCTTTTCTTGATCCTATATAGCATTTATTGATCCTCAATTTAAAGAACTGTCTCCTTTTAGTAATTATCATTGTTAGTTCTTCACAGATGTTATGTTCTTCACGTATTCCTACAGGTGTCCTCTGTAAGGTTGTGATGTTATTTGTGTCCCTTTTATAAGATAAATTAATACACTTTCTCACAGATTTTTTTTTTTTTTGTAATGTTAAAACAGTCTATAGAGTCTTAAGAGTGCCAGCGCCAATTTTGGGATTATGGAATATTTTCTGTCTTTTTGTAAGAGCTGTACTACAGAAAGCACAGGCAACTCTTCTTTATGCCTGCTGTAACATCTTATTGAAAACACCAAACACTCAAGCTTACATACTAAATAATCTGTCATCTGTAACAGTCTCTCTGAGTCTGCTACTTGCCAACAGTGTTTTCAAGAATTCTGATATAGCAGCAGCTGCTTTTTCCTACAAAATTTTGCCGTATGTACACAAAAGGAGGAGAGAATCTGAATCGTTTTATCAAAGCCCCAGTTCAGGAAGTGTGGTTTTTATCATTGGGACTGACCAAAATTACCAAGGAGCTCTAGAAGTATGTGAAGTTAAACCCTAACCAAACATGTCTGTGTTCAAGAGGGCCACCTACAGCAAGTCTTCAGGCAGGTTCTGAAGCACCTCATTTCCTGAAATCTCATGTTTCCTCTATTTGTTTACTGTGGAACCAAAAGTGGGAATTCCCCATCTCAAGAAAGTGCCAAGACAACCCTCAGCTATGTATCAGCCTGCTTTTTTTCTGCAAGAATTGTTCTGTCTTTTGGGGGAGGGACTCCTATGCAAAAAGCAACAGAAATACTCTTTGTCAGTAGCTGGGGAACAAAAGCAGCTTGTCTTGAACTATTAATTCATATATTATGGGCATTAGCTTACCTCAGCAACCATCAGTATTCAGGCAGATACTCCTCCTACCAAAACTGGCGTCTGGATTGCAATGCCTAGTGGAAGTTTGAAGTACTGTTGAAGTTGCTGTCTAGGCAACTCTGTGCTTGAACTTCTTTTACACCATTATTCTTGTTGGACAAAACTATTGTGAAAACTGTGAATTCTCAAGAGGCTTCTGTTTATGCCGCTGACTGTGACCCTTGTGATAGGAGATCACTGGACTACTTTTTTTTTTTTCCCCCTTAGTGATTTCTTTTTCTTCCTTTCAGTAATCAAAGGAAGGGGAAGGAAACTCTTAACTTTCTCTCACAGCAACTTGTACCCGTAAGAAAAATACTCTTTTTTTCAGAGATGTACCATGTATATGTTGTATAACTATGGGTAGTGTTCAGATAGGCACTTTCTGGGCAAGTACTTTCATTATAGATTTTTCTCTGGATCAATATAGCTTATATTGGATAAATCACAGCAGTTTTAGCCTTATCTTAAACAGATTTAAAAAAAACCCTCTAAATCCCTTATAAATGGTGCCTAATTTACCCTAATTTGTTCACACTATGAGCAAAATTTTTCTTGTCAGACCACGATTCTAAGTGCTCATTTTTCTGCTATATCATTCATACAGAAATTTTACACAGTGCTTTACAAACAGATGAGGTATTCTCTCTCTCCCGTCATAAATCTTACCTGACTAATATACTTTGTTAGACCACGTATAGAGTTGAAAAAGAAATGAGGAGCTCTTGGGCACAGAAACACTTTCTTAGGTCTGAAATGCCAAGATTTTATTTCAAATTTGAAGAGGAGCTTGCGTGTCCCCAAGTTTATCTTCCAATATATTAATTAGTCTAGTCTAGTAAAAGATTTTTCTTTCCTTTGCAAGCCTTGCCCTGGCTCTGTCTTCATTTGTAGACCATCATATCTGCAGCAAATTACTGATGCTCATTTGTCGTGCAGTAGTTACTCTGTGTGCAGCAGTTTACACAGCGTGTAGCGAGTATTTAGCCTACGGTTGTTAAAGATTTATTCAAAAGTATTGTTAAAAATTTATTCGATTTCTCACTTTCTAAAATTTTCTTCTACAGGGCCTGTCCTTTATATGTTGTCAGTCCCAAACACAGGGTGCCTATTTAAATCAACTCCTTGGGAGCATTATTCAACAGTATTTTGGACGATTTCTCCCTTCTTCTCCGACTGCGCTTGGAGCTGGACAGCATCCTATGCTGACTGCTTTATGCAGTTCCATTACAGCCCCCCAGATGCTCCGTCTGCGGAAGACCACTCTGCATGTCATAAAGTAAGGACCAGTGAAGTAAAAAACCATCATTTATTCAAATTTCACAAATATGCCACTGTTTTCTTTTCAGTTAACTGATAGTTTGGCTGTGGGAAGAGCCTGTAAGTTGCTGCGGCAGGGAGCAAAGGAAGGACATCGTGTACATCAGGAGAGTAAAATTGGGAAGATCTAGAGACTAGTGAGGGAGTCATTGAGGATAAAGGTCGTAGACTGTAAGAAAAAATATCGCATGGGGCCTCATGAAAAGCAAGTATTTTTCTGGAAGAATTACACTCCAATGTACATCATCATATGTTTGTGTCTCAGGCTGCATTTAGGGTCACAGAGTTGTAGTGCTTATAGTTGCCACAGTTACCTGTGCATGGGAGGCCTCGTTGCTCTGTAAGTGTCAGGTTATACATAGGTGTACCAGCTACCCAGGGGAAATGGAAATTTTGGGGTGTGGGAAGAGGGAGACATAGAGGCAGGGAGACAGTACTTGTTCACTGTGCTGTCACTACTCGCACGATGTCAACAGCAGCTATAAACGCTGGGTCCCTGCTGCTGAAAGGCCGAAGCTTTGTATTATATACTGCAGAATAGGGAACAATCTGTACTTTTTGTCTATGTTGGGAGAGGATTTAAACCCCCTCAAATATAAGGTGATTGTTTATATCCAAGGTAATTGTATTTTTCTTTGTTAAAGAGTGTGTATACGTGTTGATTAAAAGAATTCCAGTGTTGATCTTAGGTAAATATGATAGGCAATCCTGTAAGTAAAGCCTGTATTATTAAGGGAGTGAATTAAGATTTCACAATCTTGGTTCTGACATGTTTTTAACTTATGAATACTCAAACTTTGTCATCTTAATAAAGTTATTTTTTAATGTGTGCATGCATGTGTGAATTTTAAGATTGATAGTGGAAAGAAAGTTCTGAAAGTGTAATGGCACTTGGTGATTTGTAAGACATGAAACATTACTTAGTGATCTGGGAAGAACGTTTTAGAACTGAGCAGCAGTCTGATTTGCAAGCTGTTGGGTGGTCAGGAGGCAGTCACTAGGTCTATACATAAATACGTGCAGAGTTCACTAGTCATTTTGCCATATGAAATCTAGTGAATATCTTGCTGCTGCACAGAGGAAATGGAACCACATGATCAGGGATGTATTATCCAGGTCAGAGAACTGTTTTAGTGGAAGAGCGCTCCCCAAAAAATTAGTGTGAAATTTTCATAGTAAATTAATGGGCTAGAAGATTTCAGAGTTGCTAATATTAAAGTGAGTAAGACCACAAGATACAAGAAATATAGAAGTGTTACAACTTTCATTTGCCAAGTTATACCAGTGCTCTGAAGCTGTGCAATGACATACTCAGATCTCTGAAAGTCAGGTTTCATTTGAAAGTTGTAGAAGCACTCCTTATTAAGTTTTTAACAAGGATGATGGTTTTTACTTGATGCATTGCTCACTAAACGTGCATGCCTTCTTTGAGTAGCTAATAGTACCTAATATTAAATATCTAAAAAGTGTTTTCGAAGGTTCTGGGAGTGCTCTTGCTAACTGATGAATAAATGCTGTTCTTTTTACCTGCAGTCTTCTCTCCTGAATGCTTCAATTTAAACTTATTGTCTTCAGATTTCAGTAAAGTAATTTGTGATGTCAAACCAACAGTAGTTCATTCTTGTATCCTTTTGCGGAAAAATAACAAACCAAGCTGTTCACATTGGAACACTCAATGTGCGTGATGTCAAAATTTGCTCTTGTTGCAAATTGACAGGTCACCTTTTATCTTTGTGACAAATTTTATACTGGAGATGATTGTGTTAATTCTGACAGAGCTAAAGCAGACATCGGCTGTGCCGTTACAACATACTGTTGATGAAAATAAAATAACAGTACCAGTATAATAGCAGAGCTGTTACCACAAATTGAATTGTGAGTTGACAAAAGCACATAAAGCTAACTAAAGTAATTGAACAACAGTTGTATTTTGGATGTTGCTTTAGGGTCTTAGAATCTTGACTCCTCCCTTTATTCAATTATTTTACGAAGCTCCCTTTGTATTTTAACTTTTATAGTCACACTTGGCTTTTTAACTATAATTACGGTAGCTGTTATTTCTCACTTCCCTCTCAACAGAAGAGTCAGAAGGCATCACTGTCCTCTGATAAACTGGGAGTCATTGCTAAGACTAAGACAAATAGAAACCATTAGTTGAGCCTAGATAAAGATAGAAATCTATGTAATATGCCTCCTGCTGAAATATCACAAAGTTATTTTAAGGTATATGGTGCTTGCATTGCATGGAAGAAACAAATTACAGACTTTGTTCTGGTTTGCTCTGTCTTCCCAGTGAAAACTACATGCAGTTCAAAGGTAATGCTCCACCTCCTCGCTTGGCTTCAGTTCTTGCTTTCATTCTTGAAGTACTTCAGAGAACCCAGAGCACTGAACTATGTGACATTGACTTAGTTCTCCCAGGCGTGTTGAAATGCATGGTATTGGTTAATGAGCTACAAGGTGAGACACTTGTTTGCTTTCAATATATCTCTGCACACCTGTAAGATTTTTGTACTGCTGAGCATCTTTCATCCCAATATTTAAGACTCTTAGATGAGGTGAATGAGATACTTTGGCCAGATAAACTGGACAAGCTTTCTTTTTTCATTAACTGGTCTGGGACTTCTGTCTCCAAAAGGCAGAGAAGTCCTGCCTCATTTCGCTCTCTGATGAACTAATCATCAACTTCTCAGGAATCTGAAGAGCGTTTCCTTTCTCCCCATCCTTCCCATTCATTTCTCCCAGACTTGGTAACTGTGGAAGTTTTCTTGCACCTAAAGGTTTGAGACCAAATAAGACTAGCGTATGTTCTCCCCATAGAGGCATTATAAATGGATTAAAAATAGCATGTTGCTCTCTGACGGCATCTTTGAGTCTTCTTTCTTCTTTTAGCATGCTTTGTTTGGTAGTGAGAACTTCTTTATTTTTAGCTGCTTAATAAATGAAGCACTCTGTTCACCTCACAGTTGTACAATGAATGTGCATAGGCTCAAAATTTCCACTTCTTGCTGCCAGTAGAGGCATTAAGCAAAATGGGGATTCACCTCTGACTTCTCCTGGGAATTTTGTCTAATAAAGTACTTTTTGATTCTGGTTTATAAAAGTTTCAAGGACAAGATACGCTTAGGAAATTAGCTGAATCGTCACACGCCTTTCTTACCCCTTTTGCCATCATAGCCATATCTGCCTGAAGCTGAAAGTACCTGCTTTGCAGTGTGCTGTGGAGTAGAGCGAGCTGAATGTCTTGTGCTGCTGTGGCTACCAGCTCACTGCCTGCCTAGACAGGGCTCCACCACACCCTTGTAGAAAAGTCCTTGCAGCCCAGTTCCACCTTTATAAAGAAAGAGCTGTATTTTTCAACTTGAATATTTATTTGGAAACAATTAAGAGGATGAAAATAGTGGGGTTTTGTGGGTTTTTTTTTCCCTTAAAAAAAGAAGTAGGGTGGATTTCAGAACAATATCCACCACAGAAAGTAAGGAGTAGATCTCTATAGCTTTGGGCAGGATATAATGCCATGACTGCTTTTCTTTAATTCAAATAGGAACGATTAAAGAATACAAACAGAACTTAAATTTAAATAAATGTCTATTTCCACTAAGTGTGTGTCTCTTTGCTTTGACTTAAAGAGACCATAGTGTACTTAAAAATCTGTATGTTTAAAATATAATGGTGGTGAAAATAAGACTTTCGCATAAATCTGTGATTCATTCTGTTCTTTATAGCCAATCTAACTAACTGCTCTCACAGTCATTTCCCTTGCATCAAAGTAAGATAAAACCATTTTTTTTCTCATTTAAAAATTGTAGTCTTCATGAAAGACATTCTCCAGATGGTCAGTTCAAGAGCTCTGTGTGAATCTTGTGATTTTTATTTTACAGTTAAAAAAATATCTACAGACATTGTACAGTACATGGTAGAAGGCTGCCAAGCAGGGTCAGGAGGAGAACGTGCCACCCAGCTGACTTCTGTATTTAGGTAACCAGAAAATATGCCAATTGGCAGTGAAGCTACTGCAAGCCAATTGACAGCAAACATGTTTTTTTAAAATAACTAATTATCCTTAACATACTGCATTGTCACTTGTTTGTGGTATTTAAATAACGGTACTTTTGGCACTGGTTTTAAACATAGCTTGGCCAAAAAGCCAGAGCAAAAAAGTAGAAGAGAGAAACATAACTGCTTTCTCATAGGCTCGGTACTGTTTTGAAAGGTATATGATAGAGAGGTACGTTGCTGCTGCAATGGGAAAAACTCCACATGAATGGGGGTGGTCAGTGTTAGGTGCTATGAAAGGTGCGTGTGCCTAATTCGAAGTGCATATAATGGAGATCAATCCTCATATAACAAGCTTAGCTTTTTTTTTTTTGATTGATTTGATTTTGTGACAAATAAATAATAGATTATTAGAATGTAAATTATACTTATTCCGTACCTCTGCAAAATGAATCCTGTTTCTCACATGGGTGCAGTAGAAGACCTGCATGAGCTGAGACCCAAAGACATTTTGCAAACCTAAGCACCGGTGCTGTATTGGGTCATGTCTAGATGAAAGCTCCAGAGACACTCACTGAAATAAGCGTGAATATTTGTGGGCATGCCAGTCTCCCTGTATGTGATACATCACTTTCACGGGGTGTTTCATCCCTGGGGTGTTACTTCTGATTGGAGTGTAATCTGTGATCTCTAAAGACCTCAAACCCTCAGGAAGACAAATGGGTGAGCTTCCATCCAGTGGTCTGCCCTGCTTACGGTCCTGTGGAGCTTTGTAAGAAATGCTAACATTATTTCTGCAGACTGGAATCTAGGTCTCTTTTTTTCCTGGTCGTCTTTTTTCTATTATTATTTTTTATTAAATACATGTTTTAGTTTTGCATTCAGACAGACACATTACAAAGTAAAGTGCTCTGGAACAAATCAGCCCTGGTGAAACAGCCACAGAATCTGACAATTTGCTCGAAAATAAACGTGTGGGCTTTTTTAGCATTAGCCTTCAAAAGCATGACTTCGTTTAGAGAAAGTATTCCATGTAGAGTATTTCAGTGTAACAATACGAAAATTACCGTGCAGCCAGATTGCTTGTTCTGATTAGACTCTTTAGTTGTTTTTGGCAGGTTCTCTGCATCTAGTTTTGACCTTGCATTAAATGCCTCTGTGTCCCCCTCAGGCAGTTTATCCAGGAGTATACTGCCGTGTATGATCACCGGGTTTTCAGCATACTAGAAGCAGTGGCGGTCTTGGATCAGACGTTGGTTACCAGCCTGATTCCCACAATCACACAGTCTCTGAAGGATTCAGAGCACAAACAAGGTGTTGGAAGAAATGCTGCACAGAGGTTTGATTTTTATTTAATGTTATTTTTTGACAATGAGCAGTAGAGGTTTATTCTCTTGAAAGAAAGCAATGTTAGACAGCAGCACAGATACTCAAAAATGAGTGATTTTTAAGTGTGTTCAGCCAGAAATCGCCCTTTGCACAGGCCTTTCATGGTTTTAAGCCATCTATATTTGCTAAATATTTTCAGAGATGTTTTGACACTAGGACTACAGACCTCAGTAGAATTTATGTGAAGCCAGGTTGCCTCTGCTCACTATACTGTATGTTGCAAAACAGAACAAAGAAGAATTCCTGCCCCAAAAAATTTTCCTGTCAGCCCCTGTTTTAGAGGACTTTATGGGTTATATGTAAAATTACGGTATAATCAGGTATGATCTGAGGTGCCTAGAAAAGAAATACTCGTGGCTTAATTTCAAGAGTTGTCTCATAGAATAGAGTAGAATAGAATAATTTTCACTTGGAAGGGACCTACAATGATCGTCTAGTCCAACTAGACCAAAAGTTCAGGATTTCAGGGCTGACCAAAAGTTAAAGCATGTTGTTAAGGGCATTGTCCAAATGCGTCTTAAACACTGACAGGCTTGGGGCATCGATCACCTCTCTAGGAAGCCTGTTCCAGTGTTTGACCGCCCTTGTGGTAAAGAAGTGATTCCTTATGTCCCATCTAAACATGTGAGAGTTGTGGGTGTCCAGAAGAGGGTGGCCTTCTCTCTCCGATAGGCACAGCCGGCTCACACTTCCTCCGTTTGCCCCCCAAGAACTTAGAGCAGAAATATTTGACTTGTGAATGCATGTGGCATTAGAAGGAAATGGCACATGAGGTGAGCAGCTCCGTACAGATGGAGGCGTCTCTGGGTGCAGATGCAGCAGTGAACTTTCAGCACCTATATAATAAATGCTGTTACAAAGCTCTAGGAAGCTCTGCCCAGTGTGGCGCCCGAGCCAAAAGGACTCCTCCGGTTAGTTCTGCTCACTGGAAGGCTGGCCCTTGACCCTCGTGTGGGTCTGGGCCAGGAACCGGCCTCACCGTTTGCATTAATGCACATACTGGGACTACTCAAAGGGTAGGATCCTAGTCACGCCTCAGACTGGAGAAGTTTTGAGCTGCACATCAGCGGGGCCTGGGCTATAAAAAACCCAAAACAGAGAGTTGTGCAAGAATGTAACTCATGAGGCAGCAAAGGGTAGTCACAGGGTATTAATCCTCCATTTAATGAAAAATATATTTAACTCGTTTGTAATTATATTATTCACTTTTTGTTATCCTCTACCAAGAAATACATTTGCTTTTATTTAAGGGAATTCATCCAAGCTCAGACTGAAGTACCATTATATGCAGGATTTTCATACTGCCTGCTTTTGATCTTTTGATAATGTATTTCATAGCAAATTTTCCTATTTTTTATACTGTTAATAAGGTAAAATTTATCCCTTTACCTACAAAATATGGGGGGGGGGAAGCAGCAGGTTGTTTGAGCTTACTGAAATATATGCTTGGAGATTACTGGAGAGCTACATTTCTTTTAGCCTCATCACTTAACGTATATATTATTGAAGCTGTTGTTGATATTTTGTATTAATGATTTGTATTTAGAATGTGCTCCATTACCACAGAGAGATTTCTTATGCAGAAATCAGATAGCAAACATGATGAAGTCTGAATGCCAATCTTACGTAAGCCTTGGAAACTCTATGTTTTAAAATGAAAAAAAATTCTATTTCACAGCAGTTTACTAAGCAAGCAGACTTCTAGGCATCTTCACTACACTTGTAGCCATAAACGATACAATCTTTATTCTTCTTCCAACCTGGCCATGCTAAAAATTCACAGCAAACAAAGCAAAGTTTAATAGATTGGGGGGGTGGGTGGAAGGAAGGTTTTTAATATCCCAATTTGTAAACAATGTGTTTGGGCATTATGTGCTTTTACTCTTAGGATGTGTGAGATTGTTTAAGTAAAGTAACGTGTTACATTCTTTTGTTTTTTTTCAACAGAGAAGCCTATAAAAGACTCTTATCTTACCTCACAGAGGCTGGACAAAATGAGATACAAAAACTGGAAAATGAGACAGGTTAGCAGTGTGCTGGCGATTAATCCTTTCCCCTTGAATGTTCTGACACTGTCGATACCTAAAACTGCACTGTACGACACCCCAGCCAAGTTCTTTATCTTTACAATGGCAATACATTTATCAATTTTGTGTTTTTTCCCCCAAGTTATGTATTAATTTTCATTTTGTATTAATTAATTTGAATATTGTCATGCATCTGAAGAGTACTCTCAATATACTGTTGAATGGCAATTGAAATGTATGGCAAATTTGCTATATGTTAAAATGTCTATATGAGCAGAGCTTGTATTACAACATACGAGGTAGGATTTCAAAGTAATTTCACAAAACTCAATTCACATTGAGTGAGACCTGACCCTCTTAACATTGTACTTTTGAAAAATCTCATTATGTTCTTAAGCAAATCATAACTTTGTAATTTCTAATTTATTATTTTAGTAGAATGAGAAAAATTGTGATCTCTATACTGAACTTGCTGAATGCAGTACATTCACCAGGAGTTGCGCCAGTATGATAAAGCTATTGTTTGTTAAGAGGGCTTGTGTGTGTTTTGCACAAAATGTATACAGCTATCTTAACCTTCCACCTGTATTAAAACATTAAAGTCTTTCAGATTCCAGTGTAAAATCTCTTCCGTTTTCTTTGTGGGCACTATAAGAAAAGGTAGGTACAGATTTCCTGTCCTTTTCCTTTTCAATACTATGTTCTTAAATTTAACCCATAATTTACAGTGATCCCACGATCTTTTTATGAGTCATGACACTGTTAATTATCCATTCAACTTAGACTAGGCGTTAACGGTGTGAGAAAAAAGAAGAGAGGACAGATTCCTAAAGAAAATACTCACTTGGGGAATTTATTCCATTTAATCATAGGCTAGTACTTATTCCTGTTTGCCTGGAATGTTGGATCTTTCAAATATTTTGCTGTGTTACGGATTTTCTTTTGGGTCTTTCCAGGACAGGTCTAGCTCTGTAACTTTTTCTACATTTTTTTTCCTGAAGTGCTCAGGAAACTTTCATTAGTGCCTGTGGTATTCACACTTTTCACTTTCCTCAATAACCTGTATTTCTGCAGCTACTTACTGGACTTTGGGAGTGGTAAGTTTGCCCCTAATGGCAACACTGGTGAACAGGCTGCTTACTTTTAAAGTTATTCAGATTTTAACTTTACGATATTAATGGGAAGGAAAGATTATTTTTGTGTTTAATAGTTCCACAAAAATCCCTAAAATCTTGTTCAGAGCAGCTTCTCTTTCATTACAGTAATCTTATCAAGTCGAACTAGATAATCTTTTTGCCTAAATCGGCTATCGTTACTTCAGATAATGCAGTAACTAAAAGCCTCTTTAGGCTACTTAATAGTGCAGAACATGGAGGTTCTTTTCATTATGAAAGTGACTTACTGAACTTGCATTGTAGCTGCTTGTAAGCTTCTGTACCTGGGAGGAGTTTTATTCATCTCAAGAGGATTGTGCTTCTAAAAAGCTTTTTTAAAAAAAAATAAAAAAATAAAAACCTCTCCAAGAGAGATTAATAGAGATGTCTTCGAAATTAGAGTCCTACCACGCAGTAGATTACAGAACAGATGTCTGACTGTAGTCTTACTTCCTGAAAGTAAAACCTTTGACTTTTAAAGGATAGAGCAGATATTATAACAAAACATTTAATGATGTGTTTAGTAGATAGTATTAAATATGTCTTTAACAATCTGTAGTGGTTGGAAGTTTCTGAAAAAGCAACAGAGCTTTATGTAAATGTGTAACAGCTCCTGGTGCATGAGAAACTAATTTAAACAGTTTGGAAATTATCATTCTTCTCTGTCAAAAAGTTAATGCGAACAGAAATAAAGCATTTTGCATCGTATTCATCAACCACTGCCAAATGGGCAATCTGGTTTGGTCTAATTATTTGGTATGGACATTTGCAGATGTGACTGACCGTTCTGATAATATTCATGAGATGAAGGCTTGCAGAGTGTTAGTCTAGACTGACTTACCAAGTATACACCAAAACAACAGTCCAAAACCAGTTAGGAGAAAAGAAGAAAATAAGTGCTGAATTTAAGTACAATATAGAAAAAGTAAAGACTGAAAACCACCATGAACCAAAAGAAATTATCTATGATGTCTTATCAAATGCTGTCTGTATAAAGGCTAGTTAGGACGCTGAACATTATTTAAATTAAACCTATGTTATTTTACATATGAACAGCCTGGTTTAAAAACAGTACAAATGCCTAGCTTCCTTACACAATGCATGCAGAACTGCTTAAGCTAAAGAGCAGGAGATCCTGGAAAGGTTTTACACTGGTTGCTACCACTGACAGGAGCAGTTCATCTGCATATGGATGCAAAGTCTGCCTCTTCACTTTGCTTAATAAACAACAGGATAGAGCCTTGCTGTAAATCAGTTAAAGAGGGGATCTGAAAATACTGGTGAGTGGTATCCTCAACCTCTGCCAGAGGAAGGGAACTCATCCCCTGCCACGCTTGCTTTCCTCTTCTCCCTCCGCCAAAGACTCATCCCCATGGTCATTTGTGCGAGGCTGGAATGGGTGGGTGTGTGCCGAGGCGTCCGTGGTGGCCCCTGTATGCCGAGTAGGAAGAGCGTGAAAGCAGAAGCAACTCAGCTGTTAGTTCTGCCAGGGATCGGTAGCCTGGCAGCACGGAGCTTGGCTCTGTGGCAGCTGAAAACATCACTGTAGGGTTTAGCCAGCAGATACTGAAGCGTGCAGCGACTTTGGACAGCAGCTAAGAATAATTTTGAGCGCCTCAGCGACTCCCTAATGTTGAACTTACTTACTTATACCTCTTGCTTCTGAGCAGTTTTCCTGCCAGTGCGTATGGGTGCTTTGTAAGCATTTTAAATCTGAACTGGAACCAGTAGACACTCCTGGTATTACTAGTCAGTCATATACCAACGCCAGAGGCTCAATGAGAGATCATAGTCTCTTTGCATTGTGGGCGCTGGGACAGGCAGTTTCAGACATCTGTTGCCAAGACTGTACAGGGAGAAATCCAGGGGAGCATCAGAACAGAAATCCTCTGCAGACCACAGGGTGAAGATGTGGCACTGCCTCGCCTTGCCTTGCAGTTTTTGGAGGCTTTGTTTCTCAGGACTAATGGACAATGAATTACCAGAAGCTTCCACCAACGCTGGGCTGATCCATTTGCAGGATGATCTGCTTTCCACTAAGCAATATAGATCAGATGCCCATTTTCCACTGTGTCCCAAGTGAGTATCACAGGAAAGCTATTAAGCAAGGCTTCTGTGAGTCTGTGACAAGGTTGTTGATTACAGGAAAAAGGTCATGCCTCAAATCGGGGGTGATTTCCAGCAGATGAAGAAAAGTATGTCCCAAGATCACCTTCCTAGAGATACATATACCAAGCCTTACTCCGTATCTAATAAAGACTGGTAATTAATAGAAGCTCTGCCACTGACTGCAGAGAAGACAACAGAAACTGCCATTTAGGTGCCACCAACCCCTAACCACAGCAGCTGTGTGAATCCGTTTGCTAGTAGGGGCCGTGGTTCCAGGGGCGTGCCAGACCTTAAGGTAGGTGCTTGCCACAAACAGGCTGAGGATTGTGGCTTTGCCAGGGGTCAGTGACTCTTGCCAGCAACACACAGGTACCAATACCACTGGTATTTGGCTGGACAGACACCGGTGCAGTTCTGCTTCTTTTACCCAGCTGGTTCAGGCTTTTGTGTCCTCTCACAGCCTTGGCGCAACAGCACTGCTAAGAACCCTACCTGCGGCCCTCCCTCATTCCCTTCTTTTCAGCCAGCACCTGCCCACGCATGCTGCTGCAGAAGGCGACGCTGACTGTCAGGCTGTTGTCCCACAGGAGCGTGCAATGTTCACAGAGGGCTGAAAGGCAAAGCCCTGTGGGGGCAAGGCAAGATGCTGCAGCGACACAGCAGTCAGGGCAGAGCTGATGTGCCAAAGCCACGCTGCGGGTGCGTGTGCTGACTGCACTAACATGCGCCCACGGCAGACAGCTTTGTTTTGTCCCAGTTTGGGTCTGAACACCACAGACCACACTAAAGTAACAACAGCCTGATTTTGTCTTTCATAGGATCCTCCTTGGGGCTGCATTTTTGTGGTAGCAGGGCAGCGCTGTACTTCTTAGAAGGGAAGGGTGTCCCACAGTAGGTTTGAAAAGAACATTGCATGCAAAGATGGACATTTACTGCACTTGTAACTTCCATAATTGAGGGTGAAAAGATCCTGAAAAAAGGTTGTAGCTAAAGTTCCTAATGAAATTCAGAGAAACTTCAAGATATACACCTGGGTTTAGTCCTACTCCCCTCCTATATAGGAAAAGTTGGTGGTATTAAGCCATTTTGGACATTAATTCATTACTCTTGCTACAGATAACATATGTCAATGGAGTTATAACAAAATACTAAATCTCAGTAAGCTTTTTCTTCCCCCAACCTTCTTGCGGGGTCCACACCCAATATCTGCTTCCATTTAGAAATGCTAATAATGTTGACAGGAGACCTCTTTAAAGTACAGCAGGTTTGAACCTTGTGAGCATTTTCCATGCTGATCTCGTTGGCCAGAGGACTGTCCCAGGGTGTAGGTGGGTAGAGGACTACTATGTCCTTTTCTTTTTGCAATATATAGAGTTGAGAGCTGAATAGAAAGTACTTCATTTTTATTTCTTCCATATTCCAGAATTCAGGATACTGATCACCTACTATCATCCTTACGATATGAAACAGATGTCCAGCGCATCATGAATGATGTGGGGGAGAGGGAAGTCTGGCTTATCTTTCCTTTAGCAACCTTAAAATGATAACTGGAAAAAATACACCTCTGTTCAAAACTCACATGCAACTTCCATTAGCCCCACAAAGCTGTCCCTCTATTTTGTAAGAATTTCCCATTTGTTATTGTCATTAAAGAGCCGGAACACTGTAATTCAAATTATTCCTTGCTTTCATTTTCAATGACAAAAAAAAATGGTGGGGGGAAGGCACTTGTTTCGATAAAAGAGCTTCTGAAATAGAAAAATTTATGCCTTTTATGCTGGAATAGAGCAGTAGACCTATGGAAAGAATAAGGTTCTGCATATCTGTTGTAATTGCACAGAAGAGGAGCTGCCAATAGCGTACACTACTTACAGAGTCATTTAAGGAACTTTGATATCTGTCCACCTAAATGCAATGCATTTCCCTCAGGAAACAGAAGCGAGGTTTTCTCACACTCTGTTTTTCCTTCTTTCAGTAGCTTCTGAAAATTATGTATGCATGGGTATTTTCAGTTTAATCATATTTTATAATTTTTAACTATTACTTAAAACTCAAATTCAGTGTAATCAGCCCATCTGTTAGCAATGGTTATAAAATTATGTTGAAGATTAAAAATCTGATGCGGTGTCAATATGTCCTAGCATAATTAAGCTTGTTTTATGATGAATGACTATGATATGGCTTTTGTCTACTCCAGCAGCTTTAAAATGGTAAATCTTTTGTAGGCTTAATGTACGAAATGTGAAGATATGCATAAAACAAAGAAAAAAACCCAGTTATAAAACTCAGATCCTGTATTCATAGATATGGTGCCTTTGCAGGCCTTGGGAAACGCCAGCAGGGTCGTTCCATGTCACAACCAAATTCACTGCATTTTTCAGTCCATCAAACACTTATCTCGGATCTGCTCTCTTCCCGGGAGAATGTCACCCAAACAGGTATTAAAAATTCAAGTTTGCTAAATTCATTATTCCTTTTAGAAAGGGCCAACGAGACCTGTATTGGCACTGGTGGAAAAATTAGCGCATCATTCGCTTACGTGAATTGAAGGTATTGCTGTAAATACTTTGTTACTGGAAGTATTGCAACATAGCCTAATCTACCCACAGTAAGAGTTAACAAGCCTTTTAATTCTGGCATTGCTGCGAAACAACTATATATAATCATCTCTATGGGAAAACCAATCTTTATGTGGACACTTTTCCCCCCTTTAAAATGTGTCCTGGAAAAAACCAAAAAAAAGCCTGTTTTGCAAAAATAAAACTGTGTAAACCCTTTATTTAGTCTATATGTGCTAAACTTCCTGCAAAGTCTTCCTCCCCTACAAACTCTGCCTGCAGATGAAGTGTTTTAACCTTGCCCTCTTAATTTATTCTACATTCTAATTTTCAATAAACAGATGCCGCCTCTTTTCGCACTTGTTTCCACATTGTTCCACATTCTGCCCGTGTTGTTTCTGCATGTGTGAATATTCAATTATCTATTTCTCCATGATTCTGCGACCGAGGTACTAAATGTCTGTCCAGGTTTGGGGGAGGGTAACCGGGGAAGGCAAAACTTAGAGGAAAGAGTGTTACAGAAGCTTGAACTGTACTGAGTGTCAGGTACTTTCCCTGAAAGCTGCTAAACTAAGAAGAAAATCACAAGCCACAACTAGAAATGCGAGGATTACAAAACCACTAGTGCACAGAGGCAGATTTGCTGCACGCTGGCTCATAACCTAGAAGTATTTCTTTGGTCAGCGCTTGGGTGTGAAATGCTCAACAGAGACCAAAGGGGCAGAAGAGGCTGTTGGTGCTGCTGCTTCTGGAAATTCTGTCTTTTTTGGATAAAAAGCACAAAGCAGCCGATTGCCGTTGTGGTTATTTAGAGCTAAGAAGAGCTGGTAACATATCTCAGGACTCAAAAGTGAAGTATGCTATATAAAGGATGAAATATTACTCCTTGTGGGAATGGCCCAAAAAAGGAGATCACAGGACAGGCATAAAAGTACAAAAACTCTTCCATACAGCTCTCAAGACCTTGTGGCCCAAAAGCCTAGTTGCAGATGCGAGTAGCTTTAATCTGTAAATCTAAGGAAATGCACAGAACTTGACAGTTAATAACGGCTGCTGCGTTACTCCCTTGTAAGAATACCCCTTTCCTGAAGCACTAGTGAGTTCTTACCGGTTGCAGCCTGCGCCATTACCTTGCACGCTCCCAGCTGGGAACCCGAGCGACTTGTGTCGGCAGCTGCTCTCGCACTGCGCTGATCTGACTCTAGCAACAGAACCATCAAGCGTGGAAATATTTGTATTATGGATGGCTTTAAGGCTCTGCGAAAAAACTGAGCTAAACTGCATTTCAGAGGTACGTACCAAAACTGGTAGGCTGGGCAGTTGGGTTCCGAGGTTTATGTTTGCCAAAAATGATACAAAATTTAGAACAGCAGAGGCACATCTGGAGCTCGCACACAGGAGCCTGCGCAACTGGTGCAGTTCCAGAAGCCAGGGACTCTAAATGGAAAAACGGCAGAGCAAGGAGACGGTGGTTCAGAAGCTTCGGCTCACGGGGCAGCCTTTGCCAGCAGGGCCCCTGCACAGCTGCAGCCGGCAGGTGAGGCGCCTTGCTCTCCCACCCCCCGCTCCTCCCCGGTGGAGACCCCTCAGCCAGAGCAGAGCCGCTCCTGGCACCAGCGCGCTCTCTGCCTGCTCTTGCGTAGACACCATTCTCTTTTCTTACCTGGCAATAAATAAGGGGGTTTTGCTCACCTGGCAAGGGCTATGTGGCATTTTCTGACTTCAGGTGCAGCACAGCACCCCCATCTATCCTTTGAATCCTGCAACAAAAGCAAAAAGACCCAGATAGGAAAGCGTGGCACAAAAACTTAGGGGCTAGGAGGTTGCCACAAAAGACTTCTCTGTAATCACTGGAGACTGATGATTAAGAGCCAGAGCGGAATCCTGACACTAATAGGAGCATATGTGTTGTCCTGAGGCTCTGTGGCTGTGGAACCCTTAACTAATTTAATGCAATTGCACAGCTGTTTAAAACTGCTATTCACCAGTACAGACAATTGGTGATAACAACCGGAACAGTAAAAGCGTCGAAAGGGCAGAACAAACATGATAAATAACTTTCTTGCCACACACTCCTGCCTTTCAGTCCTTGAACCGGGAGGCACATGCTGCTTTGCACGAGGAAGCTGCCCCCCTCCGCTTCTCAAACCCTCTGTGGCAGCTTGCTGCCACCGCTCAGCAGCCGGCCAGATCCATCGTAATCCCTCGCTCTCCAGAAGGAGCAGTTCAGAAAAGATTTCATAGCTACAGCCGTGGTAAGCTACGAGGCCTAGGAATAAAAGCCTCAAAACTAAGTTGAGACACACAAAACATACGTTGCACTATTGTCTGGAAGCGCACTGGGCTTTACAAAGGCTAAGAAATTAATTCTCCCACCACCTGGGAAATGGCAAGTATATGTCAGTTCTGCACCCGGAGCGAAAGCTGGTCACTCACCTGCTGTGGTACCTGCAGGATGAGGCGCAGACCCCAGGGATCTCTGCACACACGTTTTGATTATTTAGCCACCCTCCGCTTGAAAACGTGACACGTAATGTTTGCGTCCCTGCAAGTCACACGTAAGTAGAACTTCGAATACTTGCCAGGCTTGGGTCCTGCAGCCCACCCAGGGCAGCAGTCAGATTTTTAAAGTGTAAATGGCCTGTTAGGAGAGCTGGCCCTTGCACGCTGATTTCCGGGAGATCCAAAGGAATCCAAACAAAAAAAAAAATTCCTGATGCACAGGCTATACAGCTCCTATGCAGTTAGAGAAAAGTACTGCCTGGATGTAGGCTTGCTTTGTGTGCAGAGGGAGACATTGTTAGCATTCAAGTTCGCGTGCCAGGCGAAGACCCTGCAGCTGCAGCTCTGCTCTGTGCAATGAGAACCAGAAAGCTCAACAAAAAAGCCCACAAAACTTTCTAACCTGAAAATTACTGGAAAAGGAAAGGTGATGTTCCGTGAAGACGCTGCCCAGCTGGAGACGGAAATGGTGATAAAGTTCACCCCCCGTATCACTAACCAGACCCTTAAAAGTTAAAAGATGCATTTGATTTGGAAACACTGCTCACTGGATGAAGTCAAACCTGTTCCTGTCCAGCAAGCGCAGGCTATTGCTGCGGCATATTCTGCACGTGGCATTTGCACGAGTGTCAGTAGGAATTTCATAGGTCTGCTCAGATAGCACAGTGGCAGGGAACAGACCAGTAGGTAAAGCAGAGAAGTGCAGGGTACCCGTAAATCATAAATAGAGAAAGATTTAATTACATGCTTGGTTAATATTTACAAACATTGAAGTTGTTAGATATATAAATAAAAGACAGAAATAAGAGACAGGGGCTGAATAGCCAAGCAAAGCCAAAATATAACAGGTTAGAGTATTTATTGTGAACTGCCATATGCCTGGAGTACGGAATGGAGAATGTGCTGGGTTTGGCTGGGGTAGAGTTAATTTTCTTCACAGTAGCCAGTATGGGGCTGTGGTTTGGATTTGTGCTGAAAACAGTGTTGATAACACAGGGATGCTTTCATTACTGCTGAGCAGCGCTTACACTGAGTCAAGGCCTCTTCTGCTTCTCACCCCACCCCACCAGCGAGGAGTTGGGAGGGGACACAGCGGGGACAGCTGACCCCAACTGACCAAAGGGATATTCCATACCATATGACGTCATGCTCAGCATATAAAGCTGGGGGAAGAAGAAGGAAGGGGGGGACGTTCGGAGTGATGGCGTCTGTCTTCCCAAGTCACCGTTACGTGTGATGGAGCCCTGCTTTCCTGGAGGTGGCTGAACACCTGCCTGCCGATGGGAAGCAGTGAATGAATTCCTTGGTTTGCTTTGCTGGCGTGCGTGGCTTTTGCCTTCCCTATTAAACTGTCTTTATCTCAACCCACCAGTTTTCTCACTTTTACTCTTCTGATTCTCTCCCCCATCCCACCGGGGGGGCGGTGAGCGAGCGGCTGTGTGGGGCTTAGTTGCCGGCTGGGGTTAAACCACAACAGAGACACACTATATAAACTGAAAGAATAAATAAATAAATATTGACATTGTTCTACACCTGTTTAGCCTCTGGAGACCAGTGATTTGTGGGACCATATGTTGGACAAAATGAGACTGTTCCTTGATAATTGTAAATGTGGTGACCCCTTGCAAACTGGATATTAAAAATATTAAGTAAATGGCACATTTTAATTATACAGTAAAGAGGCTGTTCTCCACCAGTAAAAGACTGCAGCTGTCAGGAAGAATTGATCATATGACAGAAGGTAACATTTATTTGATAGTAGACCTTGGTAAATGACATCCCAAATGATCGTTAGATTCTCAAACACATTCAGTTCAGACTTGGGTTTAACCATGACACTTCAGCGCCTTTGTCTTTCAGCTGAGACAATTTTTATCTGTTCCTCATATACTATAGGGCTTGTTTGTTTTTTATTTTGTGTTTTAATTTGCTTTGCAGTATTTAAATTTCAAATGATGTATTATTAAATGAGAAACTGTAAACGATGGAGTTTGGAATTGGAAGTCAACACATTTGTTACTCTTTTTGCCAAAGGTATCAAGTAAGTTGCATAATTACCACAGTATTATATCATCTTTGTCAACATAAACACAGCTTTCTATCAGCTTTGAGAGTGCCATTGGTGAACAACTGAAAGTGCGGACTCCAAAGAAGAGCAGCCCAGGAGGAGCTGAGGGCATTCGCGATGCCTTACGAAGTTGCATAAGGAAATGAAGTAGAGACAGGTAGCAAGTAGTCACCAGCAGAAATGCCAAATGCTCTCACGTATGTGCTTCTACATCTGAGGCAGAGGAGAGAAACTGCAGACAGTTTTTGTAGCTTCCTTCCTGCCTATTGTGATCCGACATTAAGACAAATATGTGAAGGTAAAGCAGCAGCCCGTGTGGATTGATTCTTTTACTGATCCACAGAAACTCCTCCATACACAGGGTTTGATTTTTTTTTCCCCCTCCACTTCCGATTTTATGAAGTGCATGTTCCGTGTCTCACATTGTGCCGATCCTGTGGTGAGGCACTTGCAGAGTCTGAAGGTTGGGGCACGTGAAATAAGGAGCTGGAAGAAAGCACGCTGCTATTCCGTTGGAAGCGAAGGGGAGCGTAGGCCCATAGAATACCTCTTCCTTCCCCTCCTTGCTAACATCCAGCACCTGCAGGCCAAAGTGTACAAAGTATTTCAGGGATCGCAGAAGAAAGCTGAAACAAATTTGCGGGCACACACAGCATATATGTACTATTAATCCCAACAGAAAGGTAATTTCAGATCACTTTTAGGTTGTATTTATGCATCTGGTGATTTATTGCCATCCTCATCACCCAAATCTTATCCTAGCTCAGGCACTCAGTAGCAGACAGTGACGTTGGATCCTGCTTCCTGGCAGCAGAACGTGCAACCATGCAAGTAGGGTACTCTGCACGGAACCGCTACTGTTACCACGAAGTATTAATCATTTGTCAGCTTGGTGGTATATAGGGAGCAAGGGAGCTCTATCAAAGTTGGAAAGGCCAAATAAATGAATGACTTAAAGAAAATGAAGATATATGGAAGAAGTGGATTTTTTTCTTCGAAAGGGGAGCGCAACCTCAAATTTGCTGAATTTGAAGATAAAAGTTTTACTGGTTAAAGCCAGGCACACTGCCAACAACTGAGAAGGGGCAGCACACACAGCTCTGCCAAAGCACTCGTTATACTTCTTTTCCCTTTAATGCGGGGATTGTCTCGGGCAGGCTGCCAGTTCACAACCAGTTTGGGGATGTGGACAAATGTCCATTTAAGAAAGCAAGATCCCAGGATCATTTTCACTTGTCATTAAGCAGTATTTAAACCCAGGTGCAATACTGCAAAGTACCTGCTGATTATAAATGAGCGTGTTGGTGGAGTACAGCCACCACCTTGATATTGTGCTATTACTCCATCTGAAGCCCTATATGTCAGCTAGTGAAGCCAGTTTGAATGAATTTTTCCAATAAAAATTGTATGGTATCCAACAATTTAGTAAAACAAAATTATACTATGACGAGAACATGGTTTTAACTCCTTATCTCGCATGATCTATTCTTTACAAACTGATGCTAATAAGTGTTCATTATAAGACCAGCAGCTCGACATGTAATACTCTCAGTATTCTTACGCTAAGTCTAACTTCTAGCATTATGGGACAGTTCAGAGGTGAAATTCTAAAATCCTTAGTTGGAAGCTAATGAAAATGTTGTTTATCAGCAAAAGTGCAGAAACGGAGACGTAAACAAGAGTTTCTGTCTCTAACTGCCCAGCTGGTCACAAAGTGATGGCTGTGATGTAGATTTGCTTCACTCAGAAAAATGCAGGAAGACAAGAATTCCTAATTTCTGTATGGGAATATCTGAAAGCCATGGATCTGCAGGTGAGCTGCTCTTACACAAGATGAGAGAGCAGAAGAGTTTGTTGGACAACCTCTTGCCTACAGCAGGGATCAAAAAATTCCCATTCAAGCTTTGAAGCAGTAAGTGCTAGGGCAGGTTGCAGGCTGACTGAACTTTGTCAAAGAACAACTCGTTAACTCTGGCTGCTCTTCAGAAAGACAACTTGGAGAGGAAAAGAAAAAATAAAAATCACAAGACGGGCTGAAAAATTGTTAGCCCATGCCCCATCATCCATTTCTGCAACCCTTTTACTTTTGAACCTGACTGTGTAACCTGAGAATATATACCCACTATTTTACCCAAACCTTGCCAGAGGAGAGACTCCTCAACCCTGTTTTACTAGAATATCTTAGAATAATTGGATCTAATGGCTCATCTGGAAATATTTTTAATACCCACAGTATTTCCTCTCTGTGTTTATGCAGTTTCAGTGGCTGCATAAGAAACATCTTAATCTCTCCACTTCACATGCATTTTCCTTTTTGAATAACCTCTGTGCCAAATGTATCCTTGCAAAATTATTGGAAAAGACTTTAAAAGAAACCTAAATCACTCACCTGGATACATGCCAAAGGCTCATTTGTCCAAATCGAGTAGCCGCCAACTAAATATATTCTACCATTGTGGACGGCGACTCCAGACTCATTTTGACCTAAAGCAAAAAAGGAAATAGAAACCACTTTCAGTGTTTAATTAACCCTTTTAACACTGAATGTTAGAGTTCTGTAATATGATGAAAATGCACCTGGCAGTAGCTTGACTGTTTCAGAATTCACAACGTGCAACAGTGAAGGTGAAGTGCGAGGGCTGTTCTTTGCTCTCTGCGGGAGCCCCATACGGTGCTGTCCGGAGAGATACCCCGGATGAGCAATAAACTGAGGCTGTGCAGGGGACCATCTGCTGTCTCCTCAATGGCACAGGTTTTTGTACGCCTGTATTTCACAGGTGATAGGCAAGCTCCCCACCTGCCTCTCAGCTACTATCACACATGCACATGCAGATAGACACGTAGGCCGAGAGAGCTGAACGCCCCCCCCTTTCTGCCCACACCTGTTCATCCCCCCGTTCCTCAGGTACAAGCATGGGGAACGTTGCAGAAGCTGCTGTGCAAGCTCATTCCCATAGCAACGGTCTCCTGAACAAGTTTGGAAGTTTTGAAGGGTAAATACAGCCTTAAAAAAATCTGCACTACACAGTGCAACAGCCACATTTACCGCTAGTTGCAGAAATGCAAAGAAAGGCTTAGATGGCTTCTCAAGGTGCAGGTTGTGGAAACAACCCACCAGGTTGTACCTGAGGAGAGGCTACTATCTCACAGCATTTAGTGGTATGGGGTCAGCTCCAGAACAAGGGTGCCTGCAGTGCCAGCGCTTTTGCAGTTGCAAATCAGATGGTGTCCTTCTCAAAGGATGTCAATTCCTCCAGATAATAAAATACAATAATTAAATGGAGACCCAAAGGGATACAAAAAACTAGTTCTGTTTGACAATGTGTAACTCCTCCATGCCTCTTCTCCCCAATGTCCATGAAGTACTCTGATGACCCGACTCAGAAACCATGCAACCATTCTCCAGATCCCAGAGATCAAGAAACCCAATGCAATATCTTAAAGAACAAAGTTGTTGCTAGAGCAGCTTTTAAACCTACCAGGAGGAAAATGACATAAGGTGACTGTCTTATTTGTCAAACGTTCATTTCTCTGACACAGTGACACGGTGTTTCTAGCTATCCTGAGCTTCTCGTTAAGCTCCTACATCCTTTGTATCCTTTCCAGTGGTAGATCTCAGAAATCAATGCAATGCCAAATGGAAGAGGATGAAAAGCGAGGTAGGCTCAGTTCTAGGACTCCTATAGCATGCTGCGCTGAAACTTTTTGGCAGCTAGTACTGTTACTAATTGACCTCCAAGCCTGCTGCATTGGCGCCAACATTAATGCTGTCCTGGAAATGTCCTCTTCTGCAAAGCTGCTGGTGGTGCTGTGTCACATGCCTGTCTCTCCCAGGGATTCGAGGAGGTAGTACATCTGGGAATTGCGTTAAGTAGCGGTGAAATTTGATGGACTGCATGGCAGGGACAGTGAGTTGCAGTGCTTTGCAAGTTGCTACTGTAACTGTTCCTCCTAATGATGGTCAAGAGGAACTTTGCAGATCCATAGCTAACCAAGATACTCAAGTCATGCCTGACCTGACAGAATTCCAACAAAGACACCTCCTTTCAGGTAGTTTATTAAGAAGATATTGCTTAGAAATAAGTCATGGTTAATGGAGTTCAATGCTCTATAACACCAGCAGGAAACACTACAAAATGATATCATGGTAGAGATGGATCTGCCCGTTGAACACTCAAACAGGGAGCTAAATCTATCAGTGCAGGCAAGCTTTCGGAGAATCAAAAATAAGTACTGGTAATACTACGACAAAGAATTTTTGATTGCTTAATTAAATTACATGTATGTGCACCTTCTTAAAAATTTATCCTACAATGTCCTAAGACAAATGTTTTGTAGAACACCGAATGCCAGAACAGTAATCAAAAGTGTCTTGTTCGCCATCGATGGCCCCTACGTCAGAGGCGAAGTCGTGGAGTTCTACATACTAGAGGCATCTAAAGGGAAAAGAATTGATGTTTTATTCTAATAGTAGCGAATTTCCTCTTTTGGTGTACAATACTTGCCTGTCAACATGTTGAAGCTGCAGCGCGTCCATTGGTCAGCATCTATGCTGTAGGAGTCTATGTGCCGAACCAGGATCCGATCATTGTTGTAGTCCAGATCATTCCCACCTAACACGTAAAGTTTCCTTTGGACAGCAGCCATAGAGTGATACACTCTCCTCTGCAACATCGGGCTACGGCTTAACCACTTATTCTGGAAAGGAAAAGAGAACTTGCCTCAGCACTGCTCAAAGACGTACCTATATTAGTAGTACAATAATAGCAGCATGTTAGTGGTGTTCTCCCTACCCTTGGCCAGAAATCACAAGTGTATATACTTGTGTTGTTCGTAGGTTAAACATGTATGCTGGTTATAACGCCGACTAGACATACTGGATTTTCAACACGTGGTTTACAGTTCTCACATTTAAATTCATTAATTTAATAGTATTTCTTGCTCTGTATTTTTTCTGTTTAGCTCATCAGGTTTCAAAGCTTTTTTTCTTCTTTATAATTCAGTAGCAAATCCTCCTTAAGCAAGACTATTAGATATCTCCTTTGTGTACAGCGCTAAAATTATCTGTACCAACTAGCTCTGTTATGAGAGAAGAGAAATTCTTCTACCTTTCGTTATTCAGAAGCTTATTTGATCTTATCCTTGGGGAATGAAGCAACAGGGAAAAATAATTTCCTAAAGAATCTTCTCAAATGATTCATGTATTTGGTTTAATGCTAACCCTTTATTTGTGGGCACTTACAAAGTAACATCCTTCTGCATATTTTTCCTCCTGGTTAACAACATTCAAGAATTCTACCTGTTCAGGGGATGGGCAAGAGGCCATGGAAGAAGAGGGATTAAAGCACAGTATCTTAAACCTAAGAAAACAATTGCTCCTGCTACAACCTGGCAATGGATGAGATTAATTTATTTAAGTGGAGGAAGTTAAAATCTGTGAGGAAATTCTTTGTGTTACATGTGCTACCGCTTGCGGAAACTCAAGAGCCTCTAATACTACTGCTTTTTAACCTCCACAATATATAGCTATACATTTCAATGTGTAATAGTTGAATATTAGGCATTAATGTTTGCATTAGTAGTCCAGTCTCTTAACACCAGACTATAGACACCATCTGCTTTGCAAAGCCTGCCTGCATCCCCTGATTATATCTTTAGCTTCCTCCACTGCAGTGCCTGCCAGGTGAGCCGCAAAGCACTGCAAAGGCAAAGAAACAGAGGGGCCTGGTGGGGTCATTTCTAATAAGCCAGCGTGTGAATACTAATCAGTGGTGGGGAAGCAGAGGTCACCCCAGCCGGCTTGTTGGCAGGTAGCTGTGTGCTCTGTGGCAGATGGCAGGCATTATCGACTCGCCACAAAGGCCTCGCGCAGAAGCAAGCGCTGGTGCTGAATGATAGAGTTATTGAGATTCTGTGCGAGATGCAAGCAGATGTGATGGTTTCCAGTACCCACCGTAAACAATATGCCAGCAGAATTTTTAAAAAGAGCTTGTGTGTACAAACACGAAGCGGACCTCATTTGAAGAATGCGAGCGCACACTTCATCTGTAACTCTTTACACGCCAGGCTGGGATTCTCGCGGTCAGCACAGCACGCTGAAGTAGCCCTGCCACCGGTATTTTGGGGTGCAACTTTCACGTCAGCAAGTAAAGAATCAAAGCGAAAGATGCACAGTAGAGAAACAGTATCTAAATAAGTATCATAAGCAAAATACAATTGCTGCCTGTAATTACTACTTGGATTAGGACTGAATCAGGATTTGTACAATCGATGCATAAAACTGTACCTCAAAAAGAAAGAGGCAGGTGTGTCATTGCCTGCCTTCTGCTTCAGGACCCGTATGTGCTATGCTTTAAAAAGTCAGTGGGAACCATGTACAAGTATTTCCTGGCACAATTTGGTTCCAAATACAGCAATCAAAGCCCCTATCCTACAATCATAAAAGTCAATACTCTTCCACACGGGTGTAAATCAGGCTATGCAACTCTGATTGCAGGCTTAGGACTTTTAATTCCTAATACAAGCAAGAGGGCATAACCATGCCCTAACCCTCTGAAATGGTTACTGAGCCATGCTAACCTAATCAAAACACATACATAATGTATGAAATAATCCCTAAAAGATATTTTAGGTGCTTGGGTAATGAAATGATAGGCACCCTTGCAGTCAGTAAAATAAGTCACGGCCAGGTAGTATAGCATGTGGAAAGTATGTGGAAAACAATGCCTGTGTATGCAATTTAAAGCAGGAATGCCAATGACAAGGAGTAGTTTTGTGATACTGACTTTGAGTATACGTTGCCCTGGGCTGCTGGATTACAACAAACAATGAACAAACAAAATAAATACTGATAAACACAGGGGATTTAAAGCACATTTCTGTATTTAATCTAGGTGTTTCTAACACCTACAGCTTAAAAAAAAAAAAAAAAAGTCAGGGTCTCCATTACTGTGTTAAACTCACACATCAGTACAAAGTGAATTTAAAACACCACTAATTCAAATGATCAGCATTTTTAGCCTTAAAATCATTGTATGTATTTGCTAAGAGACCTATTTGAAGCAAAACATATGAGAAAAACACATACAAGACAGATACCCACCTGCTTAGGATCATAGACCATGAGCCTGTTTTGATACTGTGCAGTATTTGTTACTCCTCCTATGAAAGAGTTTATACAGGTTACATTTTTTTGTATAAGCAAAACCAGGACCAAGACCAGGTACAGCAAAATAACGAATTCTAGGGTTCATTTGCTGACATAATTACATTGCATACCACCATTTATGCTTACATTCCACTGCACTTTTTAATCTGGTTACAGGGTAATAAGTAGCACATTTGTCAAACATCTAGAAACACAAAACAGCAACAACAAACACCCCTCCACACACACTTCCTTTGTAAAGCTAATTCTATGGGCTAAAAATGAGATAAAAATTGATCTGTTTATACATGACTCTGCATTCAGCTATCGTCAAGACATGAAGATAAAATCCGTCCCTGTTCCAGGAAGCGTACAGTGTGTGACACGGTTTAAAAGAGGAGGAGGAGGGCTTGCATCAGAGAGAAGGAAGAGGTTGGAGAGGACTCTGCCTTACTAGGAGTGTAACGTGGGACACCACTGCCAGCTGGAAAGCATAGCACAACTCTGTGCAACTGCACTCACCTATATATTTGAAGGAAATTCTGTATTTAGTCTGTATTACAGAGAGAACATCTCCTGGTTTAGTGGTAGACTTATGTTGGGAGGTTCCTCCATAGTGACCAGAAAAAACACTACCATTTAGCACACGTACCTTTCAATAATGTTTGGAAAGCAAAGTATAAAGCACCTCAGAAAACCCCAGAATAGAATCTGACCCAAGCAGATCCCGCAAACCAACGATTTACCTCAGCAGAGTATATGTAATCCCTGATCATCCTGTACTCTATTGGTTTTAAATGGCAAATCTCACTGAGTAAACTGATGGAAAAATTCTTCAGTCTCAAGTCTGTAATCTTATCAGCGTAAACATGTTCTTGAGTGTTGTCCTGGTTTCGGCTGGGATAGGGTTAAATTTCTTCCTAGTGCTGTGTTTTGGATTTAGTATGAGGAGAATGTTGATAACACACTGATGTTTTCAGTTGTTGCTAAGTGCCCTCCTAGTCCAAGGACAGCTCCCGTGCCTACTGACTGAGCTAGGTACACAAGATGGGAGGGAACATAATCAGGACAGCCAGCCCAGCTGGCCAATGGGGTATTCCATACCATGTGACGTCATGCTCAGTATATGAAGGGTAGGCGTGATCCAGGAAGTACCGATCGCTACTTGGTTATCGGTCAGCGCGGGTGGTGAGCAATTGCATTGTGTATCACTCATTTTGTATATTCTATCATTATTATTATCATTATTTTTCCCTCTTCTGTTCTATTAAACTGTCTTTATCTCAACCCACGAGTTTTTCTCACTCCTACCCTTCCGATTCTCTCCCCGTCCCACTGGGGGGGCGGGGGGAGTGAGCAAGCGGCTGCGTGGTATTTGGCTGCCTGCCAGATTAAACCACGACAAGTGTACTCAAGCCTCCTGGGGATGTGGTGTCACTGCAGCACTGCCACAGGTCCCAGTCCCCCCTCTGTCACCACCCTGGGCCCATGGGAAGACGGGACCAGAAATAACACTTGCAAGCTACACCTCACCTCTCATCCTACCAGAAGGTCTGGACTTAACTAGGCCACACCACAGTGGCCACACACCAGTGAAACTCATATTGACAGACAAACTTTTTATATTACAGTTTTAGCAGCATGTGCCAATGATGGACAAAATCCACAGCAATGAGAGGAAGGAATTTAATCTGTCATTACCTTTGTTTATGTTTTGCTTTTTGTGAGGACGTCCCCTGTTTCAGACAGAGCAGTGGCAGAGCTGCTTTCATTCCTGCCGGCTGAGCTATGGTCCAGTCCTACTAAGGCCATTGGGTTTTTTCTTTCATCCCCAACCAGTCTCAACATGCCTCTGTGCTGGGGAATCCTCATTTTGCCAGCCTCCAGCTGCACCTACCGCAGTATTTTGGTTCAGAGCCATACTGTGATTTTGAAGCGACTCCCCCACCTCTCACGCATTATTTCAGCGCGGTACTGGTGTGCATTCAAGTTAAACCAGAATCTCCGCTCCAGATGTGCACCAGTTGTGCTCCAGTTCCTAACAGAAGCATAAGGGTGTGAAATAATAACTGGTCTTTCGGATGGTTTTGTACCAGCTGAGTGCTGGGAATGTTTAGTCCAGAGGACCAGAATAAATTTAGTCCAAAGCAAAAAGGTGAAATGTAGGTGAAGAGTAGACATAAAGAACTGGGCACCAAGGTTTTGTCTGCTGATCTGCTCCTACTGGCCTTAGCTACTTGCTAACGTAGATGTACCCTCTGATCACTTCAAATAACTTGAATGAGGTCAAGAATCTGATCAATGGATAGCAGAAACTACAGACAAATCTATTCAAGAATCTTGTCTTCAACCGCAGAAGAAGGCAGGAATAACACTGTTATTTGGGCGCATCTCTGCAAGCACCAGCCTGTACTGGCACCCCTACACATGGATGGTAGCACAAGCTCCCAGCTCGGAGATGCTTACAAGCTACGAGATAGCCGAGGCAAGATGTAGTCTTTCCAAACTGCTTCCATCACACTGTGCCACACACTGCCCATCACAGCACCTGTGAAACACGCACATAAGAACAGGCATTGGAAAGCAATGACTGTTCCCATATCTAATCTCACAATCTGTTATTTGTCTCTATGCTGTTGTGCAGCCTTCACAGTGTTAGTGGCCGTCAGCCACATGCACAAAGCAATCTTTTCTAATATCTGTTTTGTAATTTGATTTTCTTTTACATAGTTATTTTCACACCTAGTGTAATGTTTAAAAATGAGATGTCAGATTAGTACTTTGAAAAATAAAAATCATAGTTATTTGGATGATTACCTCCAGAATGTTAAACTACAGGAGATGCATCAGAAAAACAACGCTGGGTCTTGTATTTCCATTCAGAAAGGACACCTTAATTTGGGGGGAAAGATGTGGAGGAAGAAGAGAAAGCAGGGGGCTGCTTCCTCGTAAAATAATGAAATAATCAAATAAGCAAAATTATTTGCCTCTCTTCACAAAGAGCCCCTCATATCAAGTACACAGCTTACGTTTTTTTCCCCTGCAATATTGCTCATCTGTGGCGTTTTATCATTACATTCCCTTCACATACCGCTCTTCACTTTTAGATTAATCTGCCAAAATGAGATGCTAAGGATTTGCATACAGATTTGACTACACAAAAATAGATCTGGAATTAATAACAGTCTCTATATGTTTTAATTTCTTCTAGACTGGAGTACCCTTGCCTCCAGCAGTATTCTTGGCTTTGAAAGTCATCAAGCTGATTTGTCTGCTCTTAGGTTATGATGCCACATGCTGCTACACTGTCCCCTGCAATCAAAGTGCTCGCAGAGATAGATTCCCATGCCTTCCCCTAACAAGTATATTTTATAGATTGGCAGTTCTGATCTCCCCTCCCCAGGGGGATAATCTGCATCTTAACAGGTTTCTATAGATACATCTGTCATTAAATATGCCATCTTATATCTGCATCAATTTTCAAACTCAAGTTCCTCCTAACTTTGAAGTGCTATAGCAAAAGTTTAAAATTTTCTGCCAAAATTCAAATTTAACAAGTCTGCAATGTCCTCTTGAACTATTTTTTTAAAAATACTCCAGGCAGCTGGGAAAGGGCAAGAGAAGAGCAATATGTCTCTTAAAAAATAGGAAAATGAAAAAAAAAAAAATTAAATGGTAATAAAAATAATTTTCTCAGAAAAAAATGGGGTAATTCTGAGATAATTTTTTAAACTTCTCTGCAGTGCCTTCTATGAGGAGAGGAGGGAAAAGGCAGGGAGTCATCATAACTACACTTGAAAAGAAGTGTAAAATACAAACCACGCTATTACATTTGATGTCAAGCAATAGCAGCTAATGTGGTAGTAACCCATCAGTTAAGGAAAGAGAAAAAAATGTATGGCTAGGTAAATGACAGAAAACTTACACTTTGGTCAGCACTCGCTGGGTTTTATAAACTGAGAGTGATGATTGCACTGCTTTGACATGAACAGCTTGCTTTGAGGACTAGAGTTTCCAGGAGGCAAGAAGCGTTCTCAAGACAAGTCTTTCTTGCTCTTACAGCTGCGAGAACACACTCACGGGAAGCCCAGCAGCCAACCCATGGGCTTACAATGTGTTTACACTGCCACAATCACTGTGGCTCACTCCCTTGCAGGCTGTAAACCCTGCTTTTTAAGCCCTCCAAGACCCGTAAGTTCCCAACTCATGCAACAGTGCCCCTCTACATGGAGAGGTCCTGGACGAGCCCAAGACCCACCTTTTCCAGCCCTTCCCCACACATGGAAATAATTTTGGTTTGTTACAGTCCCCCAAACAGTCCACAAACTGCACTGAAAAGCACCTTCAATAAAGACACCTCCAAAAAGAGAAGGGTGGGAGGCAGTAGATTCAACACCATTTTCCCAATTGAAAATTTATAATCCATATTTATAACATGTCCTAGTAAGACCCCCATATGACTTGAGAAATCTAATCCAATCCAAATCCCCCAGAAAATCTCACAACTCTCTCCGAAGTCCCAAGTGCTAGGCTGCACACACGAATCCGAGTTTGCTGGGAGACGTGTAAAACTACATGTTGGCAAAGAGCTCCCACGTGTATTCCTTCCAGCAAATCCAGGGAATATATAGAAACTCATGACATGCGCCCCAAGGTGCTCTGCTATTTTAAAATAGAAATCTCTCCTCTCTTACGTGTCTGTGTGTTAAACACAAGATAATCCTTCTTCAACATGCAAGTCTGCTGCCTTTTACTTTATCCAGCCTAGGTGCAGTGAGGACAGCTAAGCTGGAGCATATTCTCCCACCCTAATGAGTGCCCTGTAAGACACCACCAGCAGATCTAATTAACACTGTTCCACCTCCGATGCAATCCAGCTGCAAACAAGAGGGGCACAAGCCCTATTTTTTTGTGGGTTGTTTTTTGAAAAATCATTAAAACCTGATGTTCACATTCAATCTAAGAAGAATCAATGGCATCAAACCTATAATGTCCATGCTTGAAAGGTGTGAGATCCATTATCTTTATTCAAATATAATAGTAATAATAAAGAAACACTGTTCCATATACAAACTAAGACTGAGGCAATTTTTATGTCCTTGTTAAGCTCCTGCTCCTGGTAATTTCTGTGCCAGCTGCACTGCAAAAGTTGATTTGGTTAGACACTGTAGATTCCTATTTATTCCAGATCTATTCTTCATAAAACAATTTTATAGGCATTTACTGAGAAAAAATTTCCTTCTCCTCACAACAAACAGCATACTGATAGTAAGGTAATACTTTTCCCCCCAAACCACTTGCAAACTCAGAATAATTCTTCAAGATATGTGATCATCATCATTTCCTTGGTCAAAATCTCCACCATTAGGGAAAAAATAATAATAATAATAAAGGAATCTTGAATTTTGAAGAAAAAGCTGTTACATACAAAGCAACTGTACAGGGTTGGCTTGTTTACCGCCCCCAAGTTGAGTTTCCATGTGTCAAGATGTGATTTTAGCTGACACACTTAAGGTCAGGCAACTCTGAGAAACAACAGCATAATACTTCGCTTTAGAGAAGACTTTTCATGTGCTAATCTCTTGAGCGTTTGAGGCAGAGGGGAAGCCTTGTTATCCCCAGCTGCAGGTGCAGGAATGGCCCAGAGCTGAACTGCTTGGCAGAGGTTCCCTGCCCCTCTCCATCCCCACGGGCGCTACACCTATACAGGAGAAGGAAGGTTAACGTGTATAGAAAAGTAGGTCTTCAGATTTGCATGTGCACGCCACGGAGGATGCAGGGAAATGGGCATAGTTCAAGTTCTCACTCTTAAGGAAAATATTTCCCTGCTTTTATAGGGAATGATTGTCAGTAATGTTGAACTCCAAAGGGTTTGGTGTATTTTGTTTCTCTTTCACTCAAATACTTCACTTTTCAAGCATGTGGCATGCAATTCATTTGTGAAATGGGTCATGGTGTCAGATGTTAACTGGGGCCTGTAGGATTCATCTTTCTATAAAATTTCAAAACCATCTGCCCGATGCTGTACTGTCAATAAAGAAAACTTATTTTAATGAATTCTTATCTACTTTTTAAAATAAGAAAATAAAATAAAATGTGGGCTGTGAAAAAATAAAAAAAAAAAAAAGAAAAAATAATGATACAAATATAAAAATATGTTCCATAATATAAGAAGCTCAGAGCACTCGAAAGCTGAACCCACTTGTGCTGACCAGAGGGTCCGACCAGTTCCAGAGTGCAGGAGGCTCCCTCTAAGCCTTCTGGTAGGTTAAAAACCCCAAAGGGGTGGTGGGGGCTTAGGAGTCCCTCTGTCACCTGAAACACTAGCCACCCATTTCCTACTGCCAGCATGTGCTTACAGCATTTTGTTTAACACACTTGCCTTCCCTGCTGCCTTTGCCATGATTTTATGCTCTATTATTTTTTACTCCTCCTCGTATTTGTCCCAAAGGAGCACCAAAGTAAAGCCGACAATGAAAACCAATAATAATAATAGAAACCCCTTAGGTCTAGTTAGCTTTTGATTAGCAAAGCCTTTAGAAAACAAGGGGCTGTAGCAGAGGCGCTGATGCTTTGGCTATAGAATAAGTAAATGGTCCATGTGCGGGTCATGTTTTGATGACACTCTACACAAATACAAGGGCTAGAAACTTATATTATTACTATTTAATTTATTCACTTACTAAAAAACTGGGCACATTTTCATGGTTACCTCGCCAGCTGGTAGTAGCAGACTGACTTTGAGAGCTTTTACTGATGACCTGATTTCCCAGAAAAAGCAGCAGGGATACAGCTCAGAAACATCCCTAACTCAGACTAATTTTTTAATTACTTAATTTTAGGCCACATACTTCAAACTTAGGTTCCCTCTTGCATTACTGATTACTTTTATGCTAATACTTTACATTTGATGATGAACAGTGGATTTTTTTGAGCAGTGACTACTGATATTTTTGGAACAATAAAACATCTTTCTGCACTATTCCCCTGCCCCTGAATATACACGTACGACAAGCTACATTCTAGCCCTAAGCAATTAATTAATAATAGAAAGCTAGCTACAGTTATTGCATCTCCATCTACTTTTATTTATAAAATAACTCTCTTCAATACACAGAACCTAGTTTTCAATCTGAGTACATAATTCAGATCAATACCCTACTGAAGTATTGCATAGAATGTTCTCGTAATTCATAATAACCTGCCAGAATCTAGCAACTCAAAACTGCTAAACATTTTCTCAAAAACTATACAAAATACAACCGAAAAGTCCTGTCTATCTTATTCCACTGCCAAAACATTGTTCCTTACTGTGACTTTACAACAGAAGTTATGGTGGTAGCATTTTCAAATATAAACGGAAAAATACTGATAAAATATTTTTTGTTGTTTTGCCCAGTTTTAAAGAGTTCATCTAATAGGCTTCCACTTACCTCTTCCCCTGATTCTACAGCTGTATTAGAGACATATCCTTGAACAGAATATCACACTGCTTCATTATATAAATGCAGATGGTATTTAAACACACAGGCAGGCATGCATTTCACTTACGTAACTAAGCACATTAATTAATCCTCAGCATAATTTTCCCTTTCCTAGTATATCTGGAAAGATTAAAAGTAATCTTCAACCAGTCCCATATTTGACTTAAAAACCTCTATCAAATACTTCCTTGGGGTTTTTTTGTTCAGAAAAAAAAAATTAAGAAAAAAAATTTTACTTTTTTCACGTACTGGAGCAAGGACCACACTCTGATGGGATGTTTCTAGTGCTCGTTCAATAATTTTATATGAATACTTTTAACACAATTTCCTAAAGAGTCCTGTTTTTCATAAATACTGACAAATGTAAATCACGAGGCAGGGGAGGGAGGGAGTCAAGACACAGCAGTAGTAGCATCCATGTATTTGAATTGCCCATCACAGACACACATCTCTCTCCACTGATAAAATAGGAAAGGTAGTGAATAAACAGGGTAATGCTTTGAACGTGCCCAGCCGGTACCCTAAAGCAGAAACCCTGTTTCTGTACTGTACCTGGGTCTCAAAGCCCCACTATGTGCACACTTCAGGATTAACACACAGCACAAGCTCTACAAGACTCCTTTGATGCCAGTTGTTGAAGAAAGCGACCCAAAGCACCTGCCAGGGATTCTGGTGATTTTCTGCGTTCTGTCATGCTTTTAATTCCAAAGTCATTATTCATTACTTTAGTGTATGTATTTTTATGTATAAAAATAGATACCTGCTACCTCCCCCGCCAATGCTTGGGAATTCCTATAAGGCACTTAATCCATATGGGCAGAAAGATACATCTGTAAGGAGCTCCGCTAACCTAAATGACATACTTTGAGAATCATAGAATCATTTAGGTTGGAAAGACCTTTAAGATCATCAAGTCCAATCGTTAACATAACACTGCCAAGTCCACCACTAAACCATGTCCCTAAGCGCCACATCTACAGTCTTTTAAATACCTCCAGGGATGGTGACTCAACCACTTTCCTGGGCATAAGCACAGCAAAGGCCTAAGTAGCTAACTTAATCTTCCATTCATATGCCGTCTTTTCACCAGAGGGATCCCAGACCGTATTAAAATCCCCAGAGGGTATATACAGTGAAGATGGCAATCACTGAACATTTTCCTCAAGGGCTGGCCCCATTTACTCATTAACTTCCTTGATAAATATTACAATTTATAACCTTCATAACCTTGCACGACACACTTTTTACTAAAAGGTGGGTTTTTCTTTTCCTGTCAAATTTTCTGTAGACAGCACCTTGTTCCAAAGCAACTAACAGAAAAGTCACTACAAAGATTGATGGCACAATGTCCTCAACTCCCATCAATGTGCACATGTAAAATAAGAAGTACATCAGACAGAGTTGCAAATGATATGTTAGTTTAAGATTACAAGGCTATACTTTCATCTATCTGTGCCATAAAGCTATGATTACATCAGGGAGTCCTGTGCACTTGTTATGGACAGAGCCGTGCATGATTTCTAAAGAAGGTCATCTTCGCCTGTTACAATATCCTCACGAGCAAGTGGGAGCAGTTCATACACCTGCCTTCAAGCCCTGGATCTACACAAGCCAACAGGCACTTAATTCTCCATTTCATTATCAGAAATAAATGCAGTGGTACCAGATCATAATACAGAAACTGGGTCTTGTTTTTTGTTTTTAGGAAGCACACAGAATTTGTCATCTGAAATTTGTCCAAAAGTGCATTATCATTTCGATTCTCTGTGATTTATGAATGGCGACTGGAGATAGCACATATGATATATGCAGCTTGGAAACACAGAGAGATATTTAGCACACAAAAAATATTGTATAGGTATGTTATGCTCCTATACTTCTAATCAGGCTTGATTTTATGCTTCCAGGTTTAAATTCTTTGAAATACCTATCTCCTAAGACAAAAGTTATCCTGACATACAAAACCTAAGGAGATTTATTAGTTTCATTTGAGACAGTATTTTGGTATTTTGTTAGTACCTCAAACTGTGTGAAACGTTTTCTACCTGATATCCAAAGAAGACCATCCACCACATATCCTGCATGGCATGAAAGCGATCGATCAAAGGACTGTACAAAGGTCCACTTGTTCTTCTTGGGGCAATAGCGTTCCACTGTAGGTAACACTTGACGCAATTCATTTCTGCCCCCTACTGCATAGAGGTACTCGTCCACCGCTCCCAGCACAAAGTGTTCCCGACAGTTCTTCATTGGAGCTATCTCAGCCCAAGAGTTAGTGCGGGGGTCGTATCGACAGGCAGTTCTCACCGCACAAGTGCGCCCTGTGGAGTGCTCTGCCTCTCCACCAGCTACAAAAAGAAAGTCTCCCATGACAGCAACACAGTGGTGGCTTCTCCCTACAGGCATAGGCGCTAGCTCGCTCCAGTTTGCAATCCCTGCGATATGAACGTTCTCTTGATCTACCGGATTGAAGTATCGCAATTCCTTCACTTTACAGATTTCACGTTTTTTCCCACCAATAATGTAAAGAGTGTCTGACTGGAAGCGAGGTTTTGTCCTTCTGGTTTGCCAAACTGGCTGTGCATAGATGCTCTGGTGGTAAGCCAAGGCCTCATTAATAAGTGCTGTCGCAGTTTCACTAGCTTGGACAAGAGGATGAGAAAGAGCTACGGTATGCAGTGTATCCACATCCATAAGGCCAAAGCGGACATACTGGAGAAGTTCATCCATGTACTGGTAGCGGCAGTTGTGTTCCAACCACCTCACAGCCAGCTAAAAGTCAGGGGAAGGAAGGGAAAAACAAGACACCAATTATTTGTGAACAATTCTGTCAAAATTTGGTCTTTGAAAACTGTGCTTGCATTCCAAGAAGAGCTGTATACTTGCCTCAGTAGTGATATCAATCAATATAGAAGTAGTTATGAATGCATGCGAGTCAACATAAAAGATACCTACTAAAACTCCACCTATAATATACATAGAAGCTTTGTATTGCACCAGTCCCCCTAAAGAATTTCCACAGCATTATCAGATTGCAATACTGCTATGCAATATTCCTGCTGTGCAAACTGTTAGTGATGCTGTAAGAGACCACAATATCCCAGTATCAAGCTGCTGGAGCAACAACATAAATGTAGGGACTATGTGATCACTGGAGACCGCAGGTACACTACAAAGAAAGATTACGGTTAGATGATTAGAAAAGCTGTTTCTCCTCTCCATCTTTCATTCTATTTATTACAAAATGTTGAAGGAATATAACAAAATACATACTGAATCCTTCAATTTTTTTTTCCTTCATTTATTTTGTTCATAAAGTGGAAAGACGTGTAAAGGGACCAGAAATTAAGCCAGAGAAGAGAGAAGCAGAGAAGAGGCTCTGCTGGTTTGGGACTGACAGAAAGCGGCAAGGAAGACTCTAAAACTGTTCAGCAGTTGCAGCTGTATCAACAGCCAAAATTAAACATAGCCTTTAAATTACATAAAGCATATTGAATCCAACCAGGTCTAAAAAGAGGCTCAGAAGGGCCTAAACCATTTCAAGAACTGTTGTGTAAGTTGTTCTTCAAAACCTCCAGTGATGAAGATACCCAAACTTCCTCTGGAAAACCATCCCCATGCTCAGCTATCCTCTCGGACAGATTTTCCTTTTACCTATGCAGGAGCTCTAAACTCTTCAACTCATCGCCTCATTTTTCCACCTTTGGGTTTATACTCCAGAGCTCAGGAACCCCCAGACCAACCCTTGAAATTAATCCATCCATACAGGATGAAAAGCAGTCTGCTACCTTCATTTTCTCCTCTACCTCCGATGCATTTCATTATGTGTGGTGCAGTTTCCTCTTCTCTGAATGAAAAAGTCTCTCAATCCATCTTGGGTCACATTTTCTAAACCTCTGTTGCTTGGCTCACAGTTCTCTGTTATTGAAAGGAAATGCTCCTCTTTCTTAATGTTTGCTGCTGAAAACTGGATAAAATCTTCCTCTTAAGACTGTAGTAGTAGTGGATAGATTGGAAGGATCACTTTGATCATAACAATCTATGCCATTCTTGTTTGTACATCACTACACAAGACTGTCAGTGCACTATGATATTGCTGATTCATGTTTAAGCTTATGACTGAGTACTATTCCCACCTCTTTTTTTCTGCAGAACTTCCACAAAGTGTCATGCTTTCTCTGTCATTACTGAACTCTCTACTATTTAATTCAGGCCGCTGTCAAGATCATTCTCAATCCTAATTGTACTTTCGAATGTGCTTGAAGACCATTCTACCTTCTGATTGTCCAAAAATATAAACCCCATATTATTCTTTCATCCAAGTCATTAACAAAAACATTGACTAGTTCTGGATGAGGACAGACTCCTCTACATGATACTTCATTTCATGCTGACAAAGAACTTGCGGAGCAGGAGTTTCTAACTAGTTGGGCAATAACAACAGTTTCAGCTAAAACTTACTGCGCTGTATTGCTCATGGGAATGTCACATGAAGGAGCTGAAAAGAAAGGCTTCTATCTTACTCAAGGCTTTCATATACGCATGGAATATCAAATTTATTGCTGCTTCTGTATTCTGTCATAGAGGGAAGATGACAAACCAAACCGACCTTCTTACTAAGATTAATTTGAAACACTTTTGCTCCACTGTGCTATTCAACCCCTGTGAAACAAAGAATCAATGAAGGGCATCAAAAATTGCAACAGTAGTTCAGTCAGTTAAATGCTGTATTGAGTTTCAAAATGTGCATTAGCTGTATGTATTTAGACTTGTTAGTAAAAAAGAAGTTAATTAAATACATTTGAAAGTGTTTATGGATTTGAAATCATTGAGCATTATATTCACATGTTCTAAATCCACCAAATCCATGTGTCAGGTGTCTCCTACTGAGTGGTTTTAGGCAACTCCCTACTCCATGTCTTAGGCCATGTGAATCATTCCTCAAAGTCTTCAGAGGCTCTTAGCTCTCATCATTGACTAGACACTTGAAATTGAAGTGGAATTCAGGCTATCTTCATCATGATGAAGACACCAACTGAATTCATACTAACTGAATGATGTGTGGGTTGCTATATTAAAAGAGAATTTACAAAAATTGAGTTCTTATCTGTCATCACTTTCATCCAACAGATTGGTTTCTTTTGCTTATAGTTCATGCCTTCACTCACATCTAAAATGGCATCGTGGAGGTATCACCTCTGCTATAAGGACAGACATTACAGACTCTTAAAAGACATGCACCAATGTAAACCAGGTCTTGGTAACCACAGGCTTTTAAAGGAAGTTTAACATTAATGCCTGTTAATATCTTAGAACTTCACCCTTCCTCTTCCCTTTATTGTCCTCCCTCCCGCCCCTCAATAAATACTATATAAACACACAAGCAACACTACATACAGTCATACCTTTCAAAGACACAGTATCTGCATTCATTTCTGCATATGGGATGTGTGACGATCTGCAGCAGAAGGGATGGACATCTCCATTACAATACATTTTCTCTGCTGCATGAAGTTTGGCAAAAGCAACTTGGTTCATACTGTTTTGTCTGTACTGAGAATATTCCTGGAGTTGTAAAAAATGTTTCACTGAAACCAATAATGCTTAATGTTTCTCTGAAATCACAGAATTTCTGAACCACCATAGTGATGCTGCAAAGTGATACAAAGATTCTGTTGGCACTCATAGCAGACGTACAGTCTATTCCTGGTCTTGAACCAAAACTTTTCCCACCCTTTCCTACACTATTTCATCCCCTGTCCTGCATCTGTCCTGCATCTTTATTGATGAAAACTTTTGAATCTTTCTAAATTAAATTTACTGCAAGCTCCTTGGGATCCTCTACATGCTCATCTAAAGGTATCTTTGGTCTACACTACTTTCACCTTTCCCTCCTGACAAGCAACTGCAACAGCAATCAGGAGGGTAAGGTGAATCCCAGGCTGTCTTTTGTGTAGGTTGCTACTGGGTCTTACCAGACTCCACGTCTGAGGTCTGTAGCATTTGATAATCAGCAGAGAAGCTCTACTGGATCTTAGGGAGGCAACTGAGGTCTGGGAATCACAATGTGTTTAGAAGCTCCTGTCCAAATCAACTCATGCTACTGTCGAACACAATTTGACTACAGTATTCCGTGTGACCCACACCTAGTCTGTGGCACTCCAAGGCAGAGAAAAGGCTGTTAGAGCTAAAAGCTGTAATGTTTTTATCTCCTTGTTTTGCTATTGATAACAATGACTGTTACTCGATTTTAAATGACATAAATTCATTTTGGGACACTCCTTAAAAATAACTGCTAGGAATTTAAGCTACAAATGTAGGTATTTATACGTATATTCATAGAATACAGGACCAACTCCTAAATTGTGACACAAGGCTATGGAACAGGTCATATGGTTTTAGGGACACTCACAAACTGAGCCTTAGACTTACACATTTTTTATGCAGCACATGCTGTTACGGTGCTCTCTAGCAGAACATGGTGTCTCACACTATGGAGGCATGGAAGAAAATGGAGTTATCTGTGTGGGTGAACAGATATTCTAGTCACTGGATGGTTTGGCAGCTATTAGAAGGCTGGAGAAGTTCAAAAGAGAGAAAATTAAGTTCCCAAACAAGTCTTTTGCTTTTAGTAGAAATAGTCACTGATGGACGGTAATACAGTTATAAATTCCCTTCACTGTAAAGAAGGCAAATATAACTCTCATGAACATATAGCAGAAGCGTAAACTTCCATGTAGCGTTGATAAATATACAGATGTTTGCTGATATGCAAGTTCTACCACCTTTACTCAGGTTTTGTTTAATCCAGACTTAGTGCCTACATAAAAACTCCAAAATTCACTCTGTCTATACAGTAACTATAGCGCCTATTTTTTAGCCTCTCTGGCAGTAGTGATTAGCAACTATAATCAGTATTGGCAAAACAAACTCAAAGCCATTACACACTTTATGACATTGCAAGGAGAGACATTCAGACTTCTCTAAGGAGATAGATACCAATAGCACTTGAAATTACAACTGTGTTTAAAACGCAAATAAGTAAGCAAGCAAAAACAAAGAGACCATCCACAGTTTTGAGTTCTAAAATATTTGTATCGCTGCTAAATAATTTACAAAAATAAGGAAATACTCCTCCTCTTAGTGCCATATAGGCAAATTCTGTTTAAACTGCTAGAAGCTTCTTTTCTATTAATTTTAATGTATGAGTGTGTGAGAAAAGGAAGCTACAGCCTAGTGCCTATATCAACTTTAATAAATAATATATTTTGCCATGTTAATCTTCTAAACTAAATAAATGACACAAGTAGACCCTCAGAAGGACAGGATTTTCAAACCAGATTAATTCTCTTATTCTAAAGTCTTAACCCAAAGGATTTTTCTTCTCCAAGGTTACATTACTTGATTTAGCAATGGAGTACATTCTTAAAACAGCAGAAAACAGATCGAAAAATATATTGTGCCACAGTCAGAGCATATATCTAAACACACCTGCATGTTGGATTGTGATTTCATTGCATTTCTAACAGCTGCTTCTGCTTCCAGCATGGTGCTTCAACAGTCCAATTCACACAGCCTCAGAGCGTGGCCCTTCCCTCGCTGTTGTTAATGGTATATGTACTGCATACATACCACAGATGGAGAGGGCACAGAGGCAGTGGAGGTTAAAGCTGAATTAAGAGTTTCACCTCTGTTGAAGATAACCCTACCATAAGTATTACCTGGTCTTTTGGGCTGCCTGCTATCCCAGGAGACAAGAAAACCCGGCACACCTGTGCCTTTCCCGATCAGTGTCCTCCTGCAATCCTTCTCATGCCACTCTGCGAGGAAACATGTCAGACCTTCACTTGACAGCACCGTTAAGTTTTCTAACCAGAAAAGCCAAGCTACTTTATGACTGCAAAAAGCTTGACATGCTCACTAGACCCAAGTTCATCTGGAAACTACTTTAAGTCACAAATTCAGTGTCAGGGAAAGTTTATGTCCACAGCACTCAGAGAAAAAACGCTCCTCTAAGCCTGGGCTCTGCGAGAGGCAGGGTCCATGGGAATTCTATTACAGTCATCTTGGTCTGATCTTTAGTTGATGTATTCATGTTGCAGCCACACAGACTGCAAAGGAATTATGCTAGTTTATACCATCTAAGGTCTCTAATAACTGAGATGAAGCCGAAAAGTGACAGTTGTGGAAAAAACGAGGTTTTTGGAGTTTGTTTTTTTTTCTTAAAAACAAATAAAAGGAAACATTAATTTTTATAAGGTTTCAAAACAAAGAATTCACATTGTCTCATTAAAACAAATGGAAATCTTAAATAGAATAACATAATGAACATTATAATTTTAGGAGAAAGGACAATTTTAAATACAGAAAAGTGGAGCTAAGTATTTTCCTGAACTGATATCAGATATATTCAACACAAATTATCAGATTTCTGCATGACAATCTGATAATGATATATACCAGGGAAAGAGAAAGAACCACAAACCTCTTCTTTTAACACAAATCTCACCTGAGCAGTCCTTCTGTTGCTTAACTTAAGCAAAAATGTTAGGCCAGAAAAAAATCAAAGTAATATCTTTGCATTGTTAGCATATTGGACAGTGCTACAGATCTGCTCCTATTGATTGATAAGCCCAAAAGAGTAATGAAAGCAACACAGTTACTACAGCAATCACTTTAAGGCACTGAGGGAACTTCAAAAAGCTTGGAGTTTACTAGTTCAGTGTTTGAGAACACTAGAAATACATATTTTGGCCATAAACTTGCACATGATTTGGCCTCTCCTTGAAGTTTACCTAACTCAGCAAGCCTCAGGCATTCCAAACTAGAACCTCTTGCCTCAAAACCAGTCTGTCTCAGCTGGCTACTGTCAGCACCACTCTGGGTCTTCAAATCTCAAGTCCAGGACATTTACTAAAGCTCTGAAACAAAGTCCACTTAAGGATATGAACTTCCACTTTTTAAAAATGAACAGGGATTTCCAAAGGGCCTGAATTTGGATCTCTAAAGGGTCTCAGTCCTTCTCGCTCTCCAGAGACTACAAAGGACAAAACCCAGAGGCTTTAGGATATCAATTTAAGTATTTTATTTAAGGTGAACTACATTGGACTGTATCACTCATTTAAGAATAAACACATATGGGTGAAGAATTGTTTCTGGAAAAAAAAAAACAAACCACCAAACGCAGTTTTTCAAAGCCATGAGTTGCACGTGAATGGTTTTAGAAGTTAGTACATAACCACGTAGCACAGTCTCCAGACTCTCTTTGGAATTGTATCAATCAGGTACTATCTTACAGTTGCGGGCAGCACGGAAAATGAGTGGCTCAAACCTAGATGCCAGAGAGCTTTAAAGATAGAAATCTTTTTTTTCTTTTTATTTTGAATCAAAAATGTGCATAAAAAAAAGACTGTAATGAGCTGCATGTAGAACAATCAAAATTATAAGGTATTTGCATTTCTTTTGCAGCTTGAGCCAAACAACTACAAAATTATGCATAGGATTCTCTCAATCTGAACACAGTAAATATTAATAATCTCTGAATCAGCAATGAATTGCCTTTTGCCCCTTGAAGAGAGGCTTTCCAACTCAAAAAGTTGTAGTACAGTGACTGAGACCATATTTACAAGGCACCAGGCCGAGGCATATGCGTGTAGCCTGTGAAAATAAAGCTGTGCCATCCCCCACTCTCTTTACGCAGAGACATTTTAAAATTACCTGTTTGTCAGTTTTACAAATGTGTGTCTATGTAAGCAGCCCCCTGTGTGGCGCTGCGTTAGCAAGCAGGCACACTTTCATTTGCACATTCTGATTTTACAATCAGAATTAAAACATTTGCTCTGTTCAGGGTGAGTTGATAAACATGGATTTTAAAATTTCCTTTTTTTTTTTTTAATGTGAAAAATGAAAGAAAAATGTTCCTCTAGATGTATTATGCCTTTGGGCTCCATTTGAGGGAAGGAAAAAAAGACAGAGAAAGCTACTGTGAAGGTCACAGAGTGAAAGAACTTCCTCAGGGCACAGAATAAATTAAATCCCAAGGAAAAAATAAAATGTGATTTCCAGAGTGTGAGGCACAAACTCAAAATGACAATGATTGACAGCCAAACTATATCCGTGCAATATCGAAGACTGCACGTTCTCATTTACCTCAGTGTAGCCAGCAAGCGCCCATTAAACATCCGTCTGATGCCCAAATTAACCTTCTTGGCAAACTGAAAGAGGCACAAACTATCATAATCAACCTTTCATTATCACAGCAGCCTCTAGTTAAAGGGTCAGAATAATTGTGCCATCAGAGCCCTGATTGTTTTCAATCAACAGACGACTGGAGTGACAGCTCAGTGATGGAGTAGTTTGATGAAACCGCACCAGGCCTAATCAGAGCAGATGAAAGGAAGGCATGATTGGTGCAAATGAACAGTCGTGCCTCTCTTTTTCATTTACAATCTGAAATTACTCTTAAATTTACAGGGTTTTTTCTCCCTTATGAGTACCTCTGAAAGAATGTTTGACTTATTATGAGTTCTGACAGTGCAGAGTTATAAAACACAGGTAGGGTTTTCAGCCCAGGCTTTAAGTGGGTATTCAGCATAATTTTAACAAATTCACTCTTGAAAAGCACAAAATGACTAAAGACTTCCAATGACCTAACCTTTCAGTGCTGTTTGATTAGCAGAACAATTTATCACGGCTCACATTCTTCATGATAAGAGACGATTAAAAAAAATGGGCAAGGATCTCTTGCAAATGTTTTCTCTTAGCCAATATATTTATTGTGTTATTGCTCTCCTGTTCTCTCTCTCTCACACATACACACAAAAGAAAAAAATTAAAGAATACTGCATTAATAACCCTTTTCCTCTTAGAATGAATAATGGAATCCAAGCAAGGGATTGTTTGGAGATGAAAGCAGAGACCAATTATCATGCCACTGGCAGCATCAATATTTAGTTTTCTGGTGGATTGTTCATTCCCACATTCTAAGGAATGGAAAATGAATCGATCCCAGTAGGTATTTCTTACCTTACTCACCAGCACAGAAGCAGAATGCCTCACAAATGAAAAGAAAAAAAAGAAAAGGGGATTAAAAAAAAAGAAAAATTGGGGGCTGCTTTGGCAAAATTTGGAGAGAATGGAAGATTCAAGTTTCCTGCACCTCCTCAGCTACAGTTCGCGTCCCCTCCCAGCCTCACCCAGCTCCAGTCATGTGGCTTCCCATCCTCACAACAGCGCTGCAGGGAAGGTGCGGTAAATCGAAAGAACCTCTTTATACCTCTGAAGGAAGCAAGTATTTCAAGTGACGAGTGGTAAATCTTTTGTTCTGTAATCTTGGTCATCATCAGATGTTCTCTAGTCTGTCAAGCATCACAAAATGCATACCAACATTCAGGTCAGCATACCAAAACAACAAACCAGCTGAGAAGCAAAGATTAATATTTGCCTGAAGGGGGAGTGGATAGAGAAAGACTGATCCAAACACCAAAGGCTCTTAAGAAATTTTGTTTCCTGTACCTTTTCCTCACACTACAGAATGGAAGTTTTAATTCCTTAAAAGTTTGGGGCTTTTAAGGAGAACATTCATCTAAGTGGAAAACACACAAGTGCCCTCAGCTGAAGAAGCTGTGAGCAGGCTTGCACATCCTTGCTGACACAGGGGATGCCATTTTCACTTTTCTTGTTTCAGTTTAATTTATTGAAGTCTACTGTTGGTATAAGTAGATTGAAAGGACCAGGCGCTCTGGTGCTTTTTCTTTGTCTAGTGAGGAAAGTCTTACTACCCTCAGATAGCATGAAGGCTCCAAACCAGCCCAAATAAGGAAGATCCATTATCTCCAAGTCCTAGATAAAGGAAGCATGACAAAAGTTGCCCAGTCTGCCAGTGATTTGGTAAGTACTTCCTCCCAGTGCTTCCACTCGCTTGACAGCTGAGTTCCACCTTTCCTCCTGTTTCAAATATTAAAATGCCCAGCCTTTTCCAAGTATAAAGACACTGTTCATACTATACATATAGATTTAGTGAACTCTTGGGAATGACCCCAAAACATTCCTAACATGCCAATGGAGAAGGGAAGTAACAGTTTGGGAATCTGCCACCATGTGCTTTATTTGGGAAGGCTCAGAAGCAAACATGCTTCTCTCTACACAAATAGCAAAGTCTCACATTCACATTTCCCCACCATATTCACAGTGCCCCCACCACAAGGATCGCACCACATATTCAAAGATGTTGCCATTCTGCTATCTGTCCCCAACTCCCACCCAGCCATCCCCACACTAATGCTAGACCCCCAGCAGTGGCACTGGCTTTATGTACAACGGGGCCCCTGAAGTGCATTCCCGAACTGGAGTCTGAGAGCACAGCTGGCAAGAAAGACAAAATGCGCACCCTTTCAGACTCCACCGTAATCACTGCCATCCAGTCACAGACCCACAGCTTCACAGATGGACAGAGTTTGGAGGACTAAGGGATCAGACAGTAGGCTCAGGCAACAGAGAGGGAAGCCAAATATAAATAAGTTATGACTTCAGGAAATATGTGGCCCAAAAGGAAAATTAGAAAACCCCAAGGTTCATTATATCTGGAGGGTGAAAGCACTTGTTACTGTACGTCCCCCTGGCCTCTTACCAGTCTCTGCAAAAGCTGCAGTGGATTTGTCCAGAGTACTACTTTAGGAAGCTCTTGGTCTGCTAAATAAGAAATGCTATAACTCTTGGTTGGAGTTTTGCTGGTTTAGGATCTACGTGATGTCAAGACAACAAGCTGCAGCTTTCAGAACACCAGCCTGCAGTCTGTAAGCCACTTTCCAAGAGGCAGAAATTTGATTGTGATCTTTCAGCACTGAACAACATGCAGCAAGCAGAGTCGTTGGCCGAAGTCTGCCTAGCAGCACGAATGATGCATTTCATGATATGATATTGTGATTAAGGTAGAGGTACATAACGCAGCTGTATTATAGCAAACATTTATCAAAATTAATGGCGTTAAAGTGAATCACAATGTATTAAAAGTATTTCTCAATTTTTCTCAAGTGCTGATAAGATCTATCTTCTTCAAGCATTTAAGCTGTAAAGCATCAATCACCAGTTGCCCGATTTCCTCACAGGGCTGCTAGACAAAAATATTGTCCTGCAGAGTCTTCAACAGGTACGAGGAAGGATACATAACCTACATGACTTTGGCAGATTTCTTAGTCATAATTAAACAGCTCCATTAATAACAATTTTAACAGCTGTATCTCAGTCTCAGAATTTTTTAGTAAATGTTTCTGCACAACATCCTTGTGAAGAAGGGAGGAATTCTTCATCCCAGAGATGAATTCTCCACCAACCAAATACAGTCCCCTGCATTATCAATCCAGTACTTTACCGCAAGCTTCCTTCCTCCCTGGTGCTACATAACGATACTAGCCTTCCCAAAAAGGCCATTATTTTATCAAAAAGGCTGTGAGAGATACGGTGTTAGTTTCATTTTTTATGTATGTGTTTCCTATGAAACACATAAAAAAATGTCAGTTTTATAATAACGGTTAAGAATAAAATGTACACTTTTCAAAACTCTATTCACTTCTTTTACACACTTTATCCAATGCATTTATTTTACCATTTCTTATATTTACTGGAAATGAGACTAGACAGAAGCCTACCTAGAAGACATTGACTAACCTCAATAAAAACATTTCAGCTTTTTAGAGCTGCAATAAAATAACTACGATCAAAAATCAGTTTTACAAAAGGCTAGCTGAACTACATCAATATATAACATTATATATGGCAATGAATCATATTATATTAAAGCAAAGACTTGCTATAATGGAAAACCTAAACTTTTCATCTACACAAGCTCAAAGTGAAGTAAGGTAGGGACAGAAGGTAAACTCTCAGCTGTTGTAAATTATCACAGCTCATGGAAGTTTGCCATTTTACACCTTCTGGGGAATTTGAACTTCAAAATTATATAGTGCTTTCCTTCCAAGTATCTCAAAGCAATTTATAAGCAGTAAAACTTGAGCTTCTCTGAGAAAAGTGTACATTTCAACCATTTTCCCAACATGGGAACTAAGAGAGAGAAAAATTAAGTGATATGACAGAAGACAGCAATGGTACAGCTGACATAACTAAAATCTCCTGTCCCCTCAACCTGTCCACAACTGAGTCTCTTTATCCCACAACCAAAGTCCTGTGGAGTTTTTTGTGCTCTGTACCACAGAATGAAACCTGGTGAGATGCAGGTATCTGAAACTGAGGACAAAACGGATCCCTAAGTATCATCTGACAAAAGTATTTGAGATATTTTTGCAGCTGAAAAGGACATCTCCATACAGGCAATAAAATATTGCATTCTTTCTTAACCTTCTTGGAGCAGCAAAGACAAAACCATCCCATAATGTGCTTCAAGAGAAGTGTGTTCTTGTGTGATCAAGCCCTTAAACTGTGGAGTAGTTTCCTTTACAGTGATCTGGAGCTTCTCTACAAAGGCAGATCTACAAATGTGCTTCTTACACCTAACTCATTCTTCTACTACGATCAAAGGAACGAGCAAGGCCCAGTGGAACTCCTAGCAATGACACTCCATATGTACAACTGTGTGTTTAAAACGTGTATGAGCTAGCGTGTAGTCCCTATTGCAACAGACTTTACAGCTACCCCACTACTGACAACCATTCTATTTTCCTGTGCACTGCAATGACTATCACACCTGGAAGCGTACACAAATAAAACAAAAGAGCTGGAATTGATCACACTGGAAAGGCTCTACTTACTCCTGCAATCAAAGTAAATTTTCTTTTAACAAGATCATCAGAAAGGAGTGTGGAGGGTGACAATCTATCCAGAACAAAGCAAAGCAAAATAAAGCAAAGCAAAGCAATAAAACCAAACCCAAAATATGGCATCCGGAGACAGAACCTCACTTTTTCCTTTCAAACAGGTCCAGCCATAGACAGTTAGAACTGACAAGCAATCCCCCCCCATCATAAACATTCCTAAAATGTAGCTTCATAGGTTCCTAAAACCTATGGAGCCTAATAGATCTGCCTCTCTTTAATAACTGGATCAAATGGCAAAAAGGTCTGAGATAACAAATTCTTGCCATCCACCTTCTAATGCATCACAAAATGCTCGTTTGGACCCTCCATCGTTTGTCGTGATGGTAAAACCAACATTGCTAGGTGCTTTATCTCTGATAAGTTTTTCTGAAGTTGCAATGAACAGCAGCTTATGTCTTCATTAACACAGCTGCCTAACTGGGACTCTTAACTGTGATTTGATTTCAGTTTAAGGAGATCGAAGTTTATGACAGCGCTTCTCTTTTCTCAAACAGGGTGAGGACAGAGCACATGGGAGGTGGAAGAAGAGGATCTCCCCCCTCCAGCAGCCATCATTTCAAAATCTAGAATTGCTCATTTTTAGAGGAAACATTCAGGCTGACATCAAATGCACTGAAACTTTACATAGCCACATTTAGCATTAAAATAAGTTGCTGGTACATAATTATGAGTGGAAATTACAATCTTTCCGATACACATTGTTTTTATTGCTATTCCTCTCTTGTTATTTTTTCCCTTGAAATACGTTTTAGAAGTATAGTGGCTCTCTATGGAGACAGGAATCTACGAGCTTTCATCAGTAAAAATTGTTAGAGAATGAAATAGGCACAAAATCGACAAAATTCTATAAAACTGCAATTCAGCCCTGTGAAAATTAGTCTAAATGGTTCTTGAATGTAGAAAGATTCCTATTCCTTTCTTCCCTATTGTTAGGGTATAATTTTCTATGGATTTAATAGGCAAATCCAACAAATCACATAAAAATGTATAATTTTCTATAATAATCTTGACAACAGCTATACAGGACTTGTATGTCATTAATATCTTAGGTCACACACAAAAACGAACATCAAAGTACATACCCTCCTTAGTCGGTTTATATATATATATGCTCTCAACATGCCATGTTACTACAAAATCACCAAGGTCAATTTTTCCAAGTGAAATCACCAGGTGTTTTGTTTGTTTGTTTTTTTTAACCACTGTTCCTTCACTACAGGAACTTTATTTCTGTTTTGTTCTGCTTTACTATTTTAATGAACCAACTAAGCCCTCTGACAGTGTCAGCTTACCCGTCCCGGGTCTCACAGCCAAAAGCTGTCTGAGTGTCCCCTACTTTCTCCCAGCCACTTCACCCCCACAGTTATCAAACATGAGTCACTGAAGTCCACGTTACGCATTAATGAACCTGATTCTTCAACTCCGAAGCGCTGCTGGAACCTCATTTTAACATGGACGGGCCCGCTAATATTAACTGTGGGAACATTTAGGCCTTTTCCTGTCAGCAGACAATTTACTTCTGCTTTCTCAAATCCCGTGAAGAATGTGCCTCAGAGGACAGCATGACAACAACAAAGTTATATATGTATTTTAGGAGTTGGTATTTCTTTTGACTGATTTTTCACAAAGGGATATTTTTTCCCCATTCCTTTTTTAAATACAAAAAGAACAAGCAAGTACACTAGCAGAAGCTCACTCAGCTTTTCTGAGAACAGAATAGTTTTCCTTTTAATCAAATCACATCTTCTTAATGATGTCAATTTTATTTACTTTGATTTAATCCCCACATGATGGGCTTCAGATTAATGCAGGACTCATTATTTTTAAGTGATGACTTAATTTTTCAAAATCAACTAATTGTCCTAAGAATGTTTTCTCTTTTAAAAAGTGACTTACACACTTAGAGCCACATTTGTAAATGCATTTAAGATCCCAAACATATCTCATGAATTGGGAATGTCAGAGCTTCCCTACTACAAGACTAAAACAAACATAAATTTGTTATTTAAACCAACTAAATCACATCTGAAGCAAACTGCAACAACTGCAACTGCTAAAAGGTGAACCTCATAAAATTCAGACCTGTATGGTTTCATACAAACATTAAAATAGGCTCCACCCTAAAGGAGCAGTCTGAAAGCTTTTCAGCACAGATTCTCACGTCAGAGACTGTGATCTTTCCATCTGTCATTACTATCCTACACAGACCTCTAGCTTGGAAGCCACTTCACAGTGAGGCTTCTTAAGATCTTTTTGACAAATGTATTTGTCACAATTTCTTCCATTTCTCCCTGGCACGAGGGAGTCCAGGGTGATCAAAGGAGTATAAGGACACCTTTGTCGTGAGGCAACGAAACCCCCAGCTCTGCAGCTCGCTCACACATCCGGAAGCTGCCAAGGATTTCCCTGTTGGAGTAAGCAAGGACGTGCAGGAGTGCCACTGCTTTTCCATCTCCTTGCCTCCTCACCCTCCTGGAGCCGCTAATGTCCTGGTCCTGGGGCAGGAGTGATAGCAAGGGACAACAGCTGGTCAGATCTCAGCAGCCATGCTGAAACTGCACCCACCTGATAGCAGGTCTAGACATATGGGTGCAAATTTACTTCATCTAACTTTACCCACCTAGTTTAGGTACAAGTGGAAACACTTAACCCCAAAACTGGATTCTAGCTATCCTAACATATTGATGACAACTTGTATGGTTTTAGATAATCTGGAATTCAATTTTCTTCCTCCATCTTCTTTGGCTCCATAGTTACAAATAGAGGTAATGATTCTACCAGCTCCCAAAGTAAAACTTGTTCAAATACAGAGCTGGCAATTCTCAAAAGAGCTTCTCATTTTCTATCATTTTCGACAAGCTTAAATCCATCAGAAACAGCTTTACTGGGATTTTGAAAGAGTAGAGACTACTAACATTTGTATCTCTGCATGGAAGATATTAACTAAGTAACAACTGACTGCCTCATTTGATCATCCATGGTGTCTGTGGGTTTTAGACTTTACTTATGTTGTTCTTTTCTTTAACTTAAAAATGAAAGTAATGTATATTTCCAACCACGCCTGGCTTTCACAACAGCCTCAGCAGCTTTCTTTTACATAACCATATACCTGTGTACTAATACAATTATATTTCAGTTAATCTCCAATAGATCAATGCCACAAAGAGCCTAACTGTCAAGATAAACCTCACCATAACAGACTAATTCAAATGCAGAAAGCAGCATCACAGAAGTGGTCTTGTTATGTGCACACCTTGGCTTCCTCTTTTTGGCTTTCTAAAGCAAAGCACACATCCATTGCTTAGCTGAAGAAGTGACTTAAATTCAAGAGCTGTGGGCACAGCAGCCTTCCAAAATACTGATGTGTTGCTCTGTGCAGTTCTGAAGTTAATCTGGGATAAATAAGGTGAGGCAATGTTACTGTAGGACACTGAGGCAAAAGTAATGCCCTCCAGCAATTTATTGCTCACAGCAATAGCAGCAAAATAATCAAGTTTTCTGATTGGAACTGACATGTATCAAAAAGAAAATAAGAAAAGCACACAGTTGCTCCTAACATAAACCTAGTTTTAATATAGAAAATCCCTTTCTACACTGCTATACTTGATAAATAACAGTAGCAAGATTAGCTAACATTCAAGAAATAACAGGTAGAAACTATCAAAAGTTCAGAACAAAAGCATATATAAAGTTCACAAAACTTTACTGTAAAGGACAAGATTAAAAGCCCATTAGATTTAAGCTAAGGCAGACAAAGGGGGAAGGTGTTTCATAAAGTAAGGGGACAGTGCCAACAGGGGCAACATTCATTTTCACTATAAGCCAAAATGCCATTACTATTACAAATGATGCAGAAATTATACCAGGAAAAATGTGCGTGACCCAAGCGCATCAGCAGAGCACAGTGTGAGATTCAGCTGCCTACATCCACTGCCTCAATCCGCTGTAGCCTGCATGAACCCCATATAGTCCACAGCTCCAGTGGTCGCAGATCCTGTGCCACAACTGCCAGCTTGGCCTATATATCATGAATATCCTACCAGAAAATGCTGCACATGCCTATGTTTATAAAAATGAATCCCACACAAATAGTCTGGAGAGACCATGAGGAATATTACCATTGCACACAGTCAATTCAGGTGAGACACCTGTGATTATGAGGATTAGCCTTAGGAAAAGGAACCTGTATCCTATCATAGGTTATGTTTTCACAATATTTTTACTTGAGGGTAACTATGTAATCTTGCTTGCAGCTAGTCATGATGCACAGTGCAACCATCACAGATCCAGCACAGCGGATACTGGGATTCAAGGGTGGCTCTTTGGCAGTTTTAGATAGACTACTCCTGATAAGGGTACTAAACAGGGTGAAAACACAGCAAAACATGCATGGTCAACATGCTAATTTTCCCACATAGCCTCACCAATTCACCTCAGCTTTGATATGCATCAAACTCCTTTTTTCTCTCCTATGCCTCTCTTGATAAGAGGCTGACAGCCCCGTTTTAGTGTGGTGGTTTTCTACTTAGGCTAAATACTCACTAGGGACGAGCATTAGACCACCAGACTTGATTTCACTTATTGCCCAAGAGAGCACTTAAGCTTATTTCTTGAACAGTGAAAGGCTAATATACTGTTTAAACACAACGTTGATTTCTAAGATGCTTTCCTTCACTTACTACTTTATGTCGTTATTTGTTTTGCAGTAAAACTTAAGTTCACATTTAGCAAGGCACTTAGTCCACATTTCATCAAAACATATATATACTCCTCAGAAACATGAATTTTGCTCTCTCCATGTTAAAAATTGCTCTATAGAATCAAAAGATTGACAGCAAAAAAAATTCAAGTACTGCACCGAAGCAATGGCAAGCTTGTACTGGAACATGACAACCCACTTTAGAAACTGCTGTTCTGCATAGGAAACGCAGGCATCACTGGAGATGTATGGGAGATATCTGTGGGCCTGTCTTCAGCAGAGAACTGTTCCATAGTAACAGCCTGCCATAATGCGCACACCGCAAAATTTCCAACAGCACTGAACTCTGTGGGATTTCTGCTGGAGAATAATTTTGGCCCTCCAGAAATGCCACCAGGAGATTCAAAATGGAGCTCAAGTGTAAGAAAAGGCAGTTGAAAATCGGGCACTTTACTCTCCCTTAGAAAAGGATAATCAGGATCGTAATAAGAAAATTGGATTTATACATTTATTATTTTTATAAAATAGATGCTTTACAACTCATATTGACCTGTAACATCATAGTCTTCCCGTCTTTTTATTTTTCTATTTATTCAAGCAAACACACTTCTCTAATACAGAGACCAAAGACTGATTTTGCACATCACATCCACAGTAACAAAAGGAATAACTTGTGCTACCCTTTCGTATATGGAACATCTGCTTTATGAACACAAGTTCACAAGTTGCACACAAGGAAGTTAACAGAGCTGGAACATCTTGGGAGCCTAGCCCTGGAAAAGACACGACATAGTTGCATGATTTCTAGCTGAATAAACCGCTCATGCAGCTTTATCTACCAATTTTTCCTAGATTGCTTGCTTATCAGTTGATTACCAAGAAACCGAGTTGCACCAAGTAAAAAACCAAGAAAAAACTCCTAACCTTAACTTCAGAAGAAGTATTGGTAAATACTAAAATTGATCTATTTTTAATGTTAGCTGTTTAAAAAAGATATATCCTTTAGCAACCTATTTAGCCAGTAGCAGAGAAGGAAGAAACTAATCTATACTGATCTCGTGTTAAGATTTTTTGCCAAACGTGATTGAAGAGTTCACCTTGGATCAAGTGCAGTATTTAAGAAGTATCATTTGATCAATGTACTGCTGGGAGACAGAATGATTCCAGTAGATAGGAATCTGTAATTATTAGCATGATCCTTGAAATATGAACATTTAAGCCTCATGACACTGAAGTTTTTAACAATGAACGTGATAAAGCATAACTATACTACAACTAAGGCTAACAGACAGTTTATTACTTAAATCTTTGGCTTGCTTTCTACTTGCTAAGGTTCCAACAAGAAGCCCTCTACTGCTAGATTTCTCTGAGAACACGTTTTGTCATACAGGGTTGGTTACCTTTTCAATTATCAAGGGAAAGAATTCATCTGCTTCCTTAAAGTAGAGCCAATGAGCCTTTTTAGTAATGGCCAATTATGAAAAGATTCACTTTTCACTTCATGATAAACTAGACATTTATGTCCTCATCATGACCGCTTCCTGTGAAAAAAAGCATGCTGCACAGCTCATCATGAAGAGGAAAAATACCAAAGAACTTGCTTTTCTTCCCTTCCAACTTCTTCAGGATTCTTCCCTGGTTTTCTTCATTTTTTATTTAATCCTTTCTTCCATGTCACTGCTTTAAGTTTACTCACATTTTAATGCAGCTGACAAATCATAATTTTCATATATACAAAGTAATATTTCATAATCTCACATGCTAGTAAAATGTAAAAAATCGAAATGAAAATAAATCCTATGTCACCCGATAATTACTGTTACTGACTTAGCCTAGCTAAAAAAAAACCCTAATGATGGAGGCTAGTAAATTGCTCCAATTTCACAGCCTACAGAGGTTTTCTGGTAAGCTTTCTTTTTGTTGTTTATTTAAGAAATACATCATTATATTCCTTGTCTATTGTCTCCACTAAAAGTAAGACACCTACATCAGGCCAAAGAGTTTCCTAAGAATTTAAGAGGTAGAAGGAGGAATGAACTACTTAGTTTGCCCACTTTACCCTGGTTTGGAAGTCATATTTTTCTTTCTGAAAGAATCAACAGGAATTACTGCAGTACTCTACATTAATCCACATCCGAGTATACTGACATTAATATTACTTTTTAACTTTCTCAAACTTGGTTTGTTCAAGGTTATGGTTCACCATATTCACTAAAATTGGGCAACTGTGAATTGGTAGTCTAACAAAAATCCAAAGCGTGCTAGATACGAGCTGCAGTCACTTCAGTTTAAATCACATTCAAGCATCACTCTGTGTACACATTTCAATGCATTAAAATAACTGCCTTAATCCTTATGTGCATGAGGATCGAATCGCCCAGTGGACATTGGGAATTTAAACTAGTGAAAATAACTGTGCTCTGCAGACAGCGGCACCCTTTCCAGAGGTTCTCTGAGGGAAGTCTTAATTTGTGCTTAGGGCTTCGTGGGAGCCCTACTAGTAAAGGTGCCTTGGGGACAGGCTGAATTCATATCGCCATAACACGCATGCATGTGTGTGCACAGGAGGCCACACTAGTCACGGGTAAGACAGACAAATCAAACGGTAGCATCCCCCATCAGCTTTTCTATTATCTGCCCCACTTTGTGCCAATTTCCTCCAGCTTCCCCAACACCTCTTGCTTTGCTGTTCTTCCTTAAGACATGGGATGGGGATTTGTCAAAGTCAATGAGCACTTTATTACAGTGAGAGTGCTCAGTAATGAACAATTCAGCAATTTAATGAGATTCTGTAGATCTGTCTCCAGCCTGTCCATCAAGTTTCACTTCTATAAAGCACCCTGACACTAATCCTCTGGCATACCCAATCTTCACCCTGGGCTGAATATTAGATTCTTCCATGGTATATTGCATTACCACTATAACCTTAGCAAAAATGATGAACTTAACTACACTTGAGGCAATATAGCTGGTCTGATTTGATTTTCTTCTATTGGGTTGACTATGAGGGAATTACTTATTTAGTAAGATAAAGCAAAAAACCAGTTTCTTATTGCCTTCTGAATGCCTAAATTGGTAAATATTTATGTGTGTCTTTTAATTCATTCTGGGGACCTGGAATATTTATATATATATATTTATTCCTGGTTGTACAGACTGAATTAAAAAGACACACACACATTTTGCCTGCAGCGGAAAACTGGTTTAAAAAAATTCTTTGGAACAGCATTAGTAACCTTTAGAGAGGCAATTATGATAACACTTAAATGGACAGTGTGGAGTTTGTTGTCACTCAAAAAGCAGCATATTACCTATAAGTATCTCTCCCCAGTATGACCCTGCAACAGAAACAGAAGCTTTGTCATATTTGCCTCATGAAGTGTTCATTGACTGGAGTGCATACAATTAAGAAAATTATTTCTGAGTTCTTCCTGCAGGACAGGACAATGACACAAGATTTTAAAATTCCCACTTCCCAAACTTTGTTTCAGCAGGTTGTATAGGGCATATTACTCTGTATATGCTTGTTCACTACTGAGCTGGCATTAAATAATACTTGTGTGGCTTTCTGTAGCAACTTTTCTAGCAAAAGTATACCCAAGCATGCAGCTCGGAGATTTCACTAATCCTGCAGAGAAATTATGATAAAACCCAATTGGCCAATCAATCAGCAATGCCCCATATACAAACTTGTACATCAAAACCTTTTCTGATAAAGGGAATATGGGCTAGTACTCCAGAGTATCATGCTTCAAAAAACCAAACCAAACCAAACCCACCATCACAGGTAGTGTGCTGCAGGTCCTGTTGTACAGACATCCTCCAGAGACTAGGACAGGCAAGAGTCTAACTCTATATTAATATTTGCAGAAAATATCATCTTTGTAAAATACTCCATAATCTAAAGCCTCAAAGTTTCAGAAACAAATATGCCAGTTATCTGATTGAAGGGTTAAGTTACATCTGCATACTGTCTTTGTGGTTTGAAGAGCTTAACTAGGTATTTTTATTTTTTAAGAATAAATATTTTGTTTCCTGCATGATATTATTCATCTGCAGAACATGAAGTGCCCCAAGATGAACACACATTTTACACTTTGAGAAAATGATGGCATATAGATGAACTTATTTGCTTAGAATAATCCAAATGATAAGTAGATAAATAACAGGGACTGGAATATAAATCAACCTTCTGACTCTCAGTCTTCTCTGTGGAACAAGATAACCCACTTGCTTGAAAGAAACCTGTGCTTTCTTTTTAGGAATTTACATTCTACCTTGAAATACCCTGAAATACTTTCCTTCTATAAAACATGACAGCAAAAAGGAAACAGAAAGAAGTGTTTGGGCAACCACTGTTATAGAGATTTCCGTCTACTGTATTGTGAATTGCAATTTTTAGAGACATATGACAGGAATGTTTCCAACGACAGATTTTGTTCTAGTTTTTGTGTTTCTCTTTATAGGCTACGTGGTTTTTTCACATTAGGTTTCCCACCCTACCCCCCTCCCCACTAAAGGTCACAACATAATGCTTTTTTTTATCTTGTTAATATTCTATGACTAGCAATGTGGTCCTTTTCTAGAGCCAGATTTTTTAAAAGAAATGATTACCACCTCCAGCTTCTTGCCACAAATCTTCCACTGATGCCTCCAATCATTTCTGAGCAGAGCAGCCTGTGTGATGATTCACTAATTTGCTTCAGGCAAAGTCATCTGTGGTGGCCTAAACAGTTTAAATGACTACGGAAGTTACACAGCTAAGTTTGTCTGAAGTGGATGGGAGAGACTGCAGAAGCAGGTTTGCTGCCAGACTTGCAGCACAAGCCTCACCAGAGGCAATGATAATTGAATTGCATGTATTGGCCATCCCTTCCCACCAACAAAGTTGGATCTGGAAGAAAATCTCTGGCCACACGAGAGTAACAAAAGTTAAGCAATAAGACAAATTTCTCTTTCAAACAAACTAATTGCATTAACACAACACAACATTTTTTGAATTTCATTTAAAAATTTCCCTCGGTTGTTATTCACAGTTTTTGCTCAAGTGCTTATTCTCCCTCGCGATTGCTCCAGGGTTTCAAAACAACAGATTACTGCTATGGTTTATAGAGTATCACACATTCTGCTTGTTCACCAATCTCCTTACCTGCCAGATTTGTTCTTCACTGAGTGAAGTGAGTCTATCACTTTTAAAAACCTCTCGAAGGAGACAGTACGGGAGTGCCAGAACTTCTTCAGGATGACTCTTCAATAGCTCAGAGAGATGTTTTACTAAGAAGTCAATCACTGCATTCTCCAACAAAGTGAGATTGAAGAGGTCCGCAAGCTTATACAGGTCCAAGTAATTAAAGCTATTTAATTCCTAAATGGGTAAAGCAAACAAAATATGTCTCAGAAACAAACAAACAAACAAAACAGAAAACAAAAAACTCCATAGGTCTCAGATAATTAAAAATAGTTGTTCTTTTGGAGCTGTGGAGAAGGAAGGTAATATAACTTGAAATTAATTAACACAGCCTCATTCAAAATGTATGCGTATGTTACCAGTGCATATGCAAATATATACAATAGTACTAATTTATATTGCAACTGCTAAGGTTATCTATGCATACAGCATCTCTAAGAAATATGGATTACTACATAAAATAATAAACCAGCATGATTTACACTGTATGACAAGAGCTCGCAGGAGTTAACAAGTGGATTAAAAAAATGTGTTTGTTAACTACAATGGTTTGTTACAAAGTAATTGTTTGTTCATTATTTACTGTTTTGATTGAGCTAGAGAACCTGCGTAGTATGACTTTTAGTTCCACGATACAAAATACGAGATGCTGAGCTACATTTTGTTATGTATAAATTTGTCTTCAATGAACATATAGATCCTTTTTTTCCAACCACTGACATCAACCTATAGTGGATGTTGGCCTCGTATTCCTTCTCCCCCTCCTTCTAGCAGCAGAAAATCCGCAGAGACAAGAGCTACAGTAACTCAGTGCAGGAAGTTTTTTCCATCCTAGTAACAGATAACCTATATTTACAGGCTAATGTTTTCAACTTGGCATCCCTTGTAAATTAGCATCTGGACAGCTAACTACTGCTATTCTAGATCGTACGCTCTTCAGGGGAGAGGCCAAGAATTCATCCGTATTGGAGAAAAGCACCCAGGACGTCTGGGAAATAAGCATGTTTATCCGTTTTCTCGGTTCTTGCTGTATGCTCACACTTCTCTTCCTCTCCCCTCCGCAATCCTGGTTTTCATCTTCCAATTTACCGCATTGCTCCCTATCAGCCGCCTTCTCCTTGACCAGCTCCATGTGCGAAAATGACAAGAAGTCTTGTCAGTTTCACTTTGCTGGTTAGTTAGCATAGGGACTAGAGCAGGAAAGAGAAACAGACTAAATTAAGTCAATTTCACTTTCACTGCTCTGCTGGATGGAATGGCAGCACCAAATGAAACTGACAAGAAATCTTGTAAATGTCAAATGAGCTGCACGGCTGGCAGATAGAGCAGAGCAACAGGGAAGATGGGAAAGTGCGAAGAGGGGGTTTTTTGGAATGTTTTATGGACTACATCTTGAACGTGTGAATTGGGTGGCTGTCCCAATGACTGTGGAGCTGTTTATGCATATGCAATGGAGAGTGGAGAAAGAATTTCTTTCACCTGCTTAGAGGAGTCAGTACTGGCGGAAACTGAACCAAATTCCTGTGGAGGCTCCTGCTTCTTACGTAATCTCCCAGTCTGAACGGTGCACCCTCCCTGGCAGGCTTGTACGTTAAAGATAAATCCTATTCGTTATCTACTTAAACTGCTGCACAGGAGTTTCACATTGTTGTCTTGGAAGAACAAAGAAAAGTTCTTGTGTTGTCAGAACAAGCACTAACAGCCATCATTCCAAAAGCCACAGATGCGGTTTATTTATGGTTGTTGATTGTACTCCTACTTATTGTCCCTGGTTTGGAAGACTATCTTTTCAGAGAACTCCCTGATTGAATGAATGCCAAACATCCAGAAAGAAATTTAGAAGAGCTCAGTGTATATTTATTGAGCTCTTTTGTAGTCAACAGCTATATCTGGGGAGGATTAAAATAAACAAATAAATAATCAAGCATTGTGATCTGAGGATCAGCTGCCCAACTAAAATACAGGCCTGATCAAACTGCGCTAAGCGTCAATGGAGAAGGACGGATTGCTTTTGGTGGATTTCAGAAGAGGACAATACTGGAGATACCATAATAAAATCTTTCCTCAGTAAAGAGAAACAGTAATATGACACACAAATGCGGTTTTCCCCTGAAAAATCTTCACGTTTTCAGTGGAATCTGAAAGGCACTGGCAAGCCTTCATTTTTGGTTTGGGTATTTTTGATGATCCCCCAAACTCCCCTATCCCCTCAAATCAACACCAATTGAAGTTTTCTATGAATGCTGTCATACAGTTGAAGAGGCCAAATATACTTATGGATAGATGGATAAACTCTCACCAGTTGTTTATTTACAATATTATTTATTTTTATTTGTATGTGTTCACTTATTTCAGATGCTTATTTATTTATGTGTCTATTTACTTATTTATTATGGGGGTTTATTTGTTTACTTATTTTCATTGGTAAGCTTCAGAGGATATTTGATGCTTCACCTAACGTAATGTGTTAGTGACCTGCTGGACTTACGGTTTACTGCTTGATGAATATTGCAAGTATATTTCGTTAAAACTGGTCTTGGCCTATAATCAGAAACATTTGTTTCTGATTTTGTAAGGTTAGAGTTGATCTACAGGTTTGTATTTCACAGCCAAAGAAGCAAGTAGTGCATTAGCTTTTACAAACTAAAATTATCAGACTGTCATACAATATTCAAATCAAAATTATACAGTACTATACATTACTCTCTCTGTGGTGATACTAGAAGGCAAAAATGTCACACTGAGATTGCAAGATGTATACCACAGATCAGATAACTTTGCTCTTCATATGTGGTAAGAGAAACATCAGACTAAAATGCAGAATGTACGCTAGTTGCAAAAAAAAAAAAAAAAAAGGGCAAAAAAGCACATCACCTTCTAGCTTTAAAAAAAATCCAACAGGAAGTATCAAAGCAATCATTGTCAACTCAGTCTGATTTGAATAGATTTTCAAACTAAACTCTTAACTCAATTAAAAACTTTGTTAAAAATGAAATAGGTTACTATGAAATTAAATTTAGGTGTAGTCATGAATAAGAGTTCTGGCAGTCTCTTGTCTTCCGCAGATTTTATTATATTGTGTTAAAAGAGCAGCTAAAAAAATTTAGAAGTCGTGTGCAACTGCGTACTGTATCGCAGTATATGTTCTTTAAAAACATGCAATACAAAACAGGCTTGTTTTTATAAACTTTTAAATATATGCCACTTATCTTTTTTGAACTGAAGGATGAAATATGAACACAAGCAGAACTGTCACTAAGAGCTGAAGAGAATTAGGGAAAGGTAGTGATCCTATCTCTTCTAATATGATGTATGTTACTCCACTGAAACACATTCAGGCTAAGAAAATACGTACAAGATTATATATATAGATCTTACAACTAACAGTTGAAATAGTTCTAAAATCTCACAGTAAACTCAAAGCAAATTAATAAATTGGCCAAATTATCTATCAGTGGCTACTTCTAAAATGAGAAACTATCTTTGATCCTACGCATTCTACTTACTATACATCTCCCCGCTCCCCCCTTCTCTGAAGTAAGAGAATCCATTGTTCTACAGTACCGGTCTTCTGATTCAGTAGTATCAACCTTTAGATGCCAAACCAATTTAACAATGAGCTGACATTTAAAACCCTCGTAAAAGAAAATCAGTTTTCTGAACAAACATAACCTGAAAGATGACAATATTAAATATTCAAAATAAATGATGTGACATTGTCCATGTTTTAATATGGAGGTGTATTTTAAAATAGAGATATGATAAATTGTCAAACAGGAATAATAGATATAAACATTGTATTTAGATTACTTGCAAATCCATCTTTATTCGTTTGTACTTTAAAGAATAATTGCCTTGCACAAGCCACAGAAAAGGATGTAACAGATTGATAAATTAGAGTTAATCATAACCAAGTACACAGCAGACTACAATATACTTCTATTCCACTGCTCCGTGTTATAAATAGCAGAAAAAGCACAAGGAGAACTAAGGGGAAAGAATGCATTTCTTTATGACCTTATTTGAAAGATAAACTCCTTGGGGAAATACAATTTATTCAGATTATCAAGACCCTGCTGTGCAAATCTACAGTCTGGGAGCACACTACAGAGATCAAACAATATTTACTTTATTCTGTTGGGTATAAAAGCTTTTAATGAATGCATAATTAAGACAGAAAAAGTATATACAGCTTTAGAATTCCACTGCCAAGCCAAGCCATTAATATCCAAAGTATCATACCCAGTTGTAACTCCACCTGCTTCCTATTTAGATTACAACACTGTTATAAATCAAGGTATTAAATTACTAGCCCTGCTGTTGTAACAGAGAAGAGTTGCATGGTGACACTATTTCCCCTTTTCCTAAAAGGGGTTCAGCCTCTTTAAAGCAAAAAAGGAACTGTGAAGTCTCTGGGACAGGAACGTGTTTATTCAAAATCCTTAAGCCGCACCTAGCACAACAGGGTCTTGACCCCAAGTCCTCCAGGTTCTCTACTATGTTAGATACTATGAATCAGCTGCACCATTCAGAAGAGAACCTTGACATAAATCATAGCAAAGACAAACTCTAAATAGATAAGGGATAGTAACAAAATGAAAAATTGTAGAGCAAAAATATGCTTATCTGACAACAAAAGGGATCAACACAATTTTAAGAGAAAAGAAATGCGGTTCTGTTGCTCTTCCTTTCTCTATCAAAGGTTCCAGTTCTGCAAAACCTCACATACTTACCTAAGGACTAACAGATCATGCACATATTCAACAGCACTGCAGACTGTGTTTCTGTTTCTTTCTAGACATACCTATTTCATACTAAGCATAAGCACAAATCCTACAAAAACTAAATCTTATTTGAAATTTTTCTCCACTAAACACCAAAGCCATCCAGTTGAACCATGAAAGACATTTTGCGGAAGCCGGGTCACAGTAGAACAGCTGGGTCAGAATTCTGAAGTGTATAAAACTGTGTTTACATTTATTACAAAGTCAGTGCAGACTGTGGTAGATGTATTTATAGGCACAGTAAAGGATGACTTTTTAAATGACTCATTTTATAAAATTAATTTTTCTGGTAGATCACTGCTTTCTCAACACTTTCTGTAATTCTTGCTTTTGTTTTCTCTTTTAAGTATGAAAAGTTATTTTGCATCCTTGCTGTTATTTCAAAGTAGTCTGGGGCTAAGTACAAGAGCAACAATATCAAAACATTTCAGCACTATTATTTTCCCTCTTCCCTATGAGAATTCATTTCCCTTCTCGCTTAGTGTTTCCCTATATCTGCTTAGTTTTCAGTTTCAATCCTGCTGGCTGGTGCTAGTGAGCAGCCTCTTCGAAGGCATGGAGGAGGCCTATGACCTTCACAAGCACAGTGGAAAGACATGACATTCTCAGATTGCTCGTGTGATGAGACATATGTGTGGTCTTCGAAAAAGAAAGTGAAACATGCCACACGCAGATACTCAAAAGTAAAACCAAAAAAGTAAACTTTTTCTAGAATCTCAGATAGATTATCTAAGTCATTAAATAGTACAAATATTTTCAAATGGTAGTCCAATTAAATATTTTAAGTGACCCTGATTATACATACCTTTCATATATTGCATACATGATTATGTGTACCATGGAAAAAAATATAATGAAACGTTAAGACTACACAGTTAAAGTTTCATGATACCGTTGGAACAGCGACACGTAAGGTTCTGCAGAGTTTTCAATAGCTGCTTTCCCTTGCTAAACAGATGCTGCTGTGGGAATTTTTAAATTTTTGTTTTGTTTTTTTTTTTTTTTAACTGCACCTGCCACTGAAACTCCCCAGATGAAAAGCTTCACATCTCATCTGGCTTCACATCTTGCCAGGTATTCCTGGCAAGATAACTGTAGCAATCAGTATTATTTAACAAATAAAAATACAGGGATGAAATGGAACATGGAGATCATCTAACCCTCATCTGGCCCTTTTATACCATTTCAGACAGTAGAAACCTAAAGCGAGAATTTCATCAGATTTATCAATGTTTACAGATTTTGCCAATTATGGGAGCCTGTCTTTTCTTCAAATATGTTATGAGAAATGACATAATCCTGCATTCTTTACTCCAGCAGAAATCACAGAATATTGGTACATAGTCTTTACAGATGTTTCATTATTTTATATTTTTGCTAACTCTTCAGAGTTACTACAGTGCTTGAGGAAAGCTGAAAACTACTTGGCCAATCCATCAACCACCAGCAACCTTTTATGGTAAATGTTCACTTTTTTTTGTTGTTGTTGCTAATATTGTCAAATCCAGAAAGAGCAAGTTTTGTCCTTTAGAAACCCAAAGTTCATAGGAGTAGCAGTTAAAAAAATAATTACCATCAACAAGAAGAATAAAGAAAAATAGGACTGTACAATTGTACATTGTACAATTCTTTTGCAGTTCTAGTAACAGTTTAAAGCTATGAGAATACAGGAGTGGAAGCCTAATCCCCTACTATACTGGACAAGCTCATCAAATCATCTTTGTCATAAATTAAGTAAGATCCATTGTAAAACTTGCTCTGTTCTTGCTCCCAACTACTATTACATGAAGGCTCAGCTGATTTTGAGAATCTGTCTCCTAATTTCCAGCTTAATTTACTCAGACAGTTTTTATGCGTTTGTTCCTGTGCCAACATTATCTTTTAGTTTTAACAGCACTCTGTCTCTTTCCCTGCTCCCCCTTCCCCCAGTATTTATTCCCTTGATATATTTACAGAAAGCAATCATATTCCTCCTCAGCTCTCATTTTGCTGGACTAAACAAGCCAAGCTCTTTTAATCTCCTCACGTAAAACAGGCCTTCCTGATCATCTTAGCTGCCCTTTTCTACACCTCTCCCAGTTTGACTTCATTTATTCTTCTGCATGGGCAAACTCTTCACAGTACTCATGATTTTTCAGCAGTACCTTGCACACCAGCATTAATATTTCCTTAGCTTTATAAATTACCTTACATGAAATATCCTAGATTCAAACTGCCTTTTTCTTGATGGTATCACATTAGTAGCTCAAAGCCATCCTATGATTTAATACATAAAAATTCTCTGTAAACTTGGTCCTCAAGTGAGACACAGTAACGGCCCTCTGTCTGCCAGGCAGGACAGAAATAATATGACATGTTACAAACGGGAATTGAGTATGACCCCCTGAGATGCAGTAGATTCTACTGAGGATGCTCAGAAATTACTTTCCAATTGCTTATTTAATTTCTTTCTATATTTGACTAATGGTTCTTGTAATTGTCCTGGTACACAGCAGTTACTTATTGGGGGAAAAATTATTTCAATAATTTTCTTAAGATTTGTTTCAAAAGTAGGCAAGGAAATCAATATACAATATGCAAACTTTCAAACATAGTGAAAATACAAGTAGAAAATGTTTCTAATACACAGTATGTTAAAGTGTGATTTTTATTCTTAATCCCTATCTCCATTACCAGCATGGAGGGGAGGAGGAGAGTAAAAAAAAAAAATCAACATCACTGATAGATCTGTTAGTAGAGGTATTAAGGTACCTGGCAGTTCCCCTTTCCAGCGCCTTTTTTCAATAACTTACTATTTCGCCAACATTTAATACTTCAAAGCTAAGTTTTCCTGCCTCAAGATGAATCTCTTTAAAATCTCTTGAAAACATCTCAAAAAGCATATTACACATTACTAAGAATGAGACTGACAGGAAAAGACCATTGCTCTTCCACATCAAAAATACTCAGAATGGAAATAGCTCATAGGAGTTGCCGTCACTGTGAAAAACTTCTGTTGACCCCCCTCATCAGCCTCTAGAAAAATAAATATTTTGGATATGCTCAGTAATGACTTCTTTGAACTTTGCAGCTAAAATCTCACCCCATTCTAGCTGCACTGTCCATAATCTATTCCACAGCTAAGCAAGATCCTGTCTGCATCATTTTCCACCGTGGGCCAAATCCCAATGACAAAATCTGAAGGCTGAAAGTCCATTTCTATTGTGCTGCTTAGGATCCACTTTGGAGCCCCAGCAGGTCAGAGAAAGACACTATCACTTTCAAATGCAGAAGTGTGAAAAAAGCCCAGACCAAAGAACAGGAGAGCAGATCCAGACAAGAAGCCCAGAGATAACAAGGGGCAAACAGCACTGGAAACTAGCAGGAGAGTTAGAATCACGATCCAGGGAAGACATGGCTTCTCAAGGAGGCTAGGTGATAGTTCCTCCAACTGCTCTGCATAAATATCAATGAATAATGATGAAGATGGATAATAGCATGATAGTCACTAACTAAAAAATGAAGCCAACACTCATGATGTTGCACTAAAGAACAAACAGGGAGCATACTCCAAAATTATCAATATACTAATATTAACATTATAGGTATAAATAAGAACAGGGGAGGTGTTCATGTGCAAAGAATATATAATGATTCAAACAACTCTGTTTCAGAATCTTTTTATGACATTTTATTTCTGGAATATTTCAATGATGTATACGTGTGCTCTGTAATAAGTCCAGCGAGGAACCACTTTTCTTAAAAACCTGCCCCTGCTTCAGAATCCCAGGCAACGGCCTGTCACCAAATGCTTAAGGATTACAAAGCTAATAAACACATCTAAAAATGGAGAATTGGAAAAGGGTAACTGTAGTGAGCTGGACATCTAATATCACCAAAATGTGTGGAATGACAGGTTAATTAACACAAATTCAAATCTCAGAAATACTTGCTAAACAACCCAAAGCAACAAAACTTTCTCAGAATTTTAAGGCAGTATGTGATACTCCATCTTCAGAAAGGCTGAATCCAGTGCAGGATAACTCAATACGGAGTATAATTTTGATAGACAAAGCAGAATCAGTCACCAATTTGAAATCAGTAGTTCCTAATGCATTGTAAGAATCACATCACCCCAGCTATCTACTAACACTTGACTTACATGAAAGGAATAAGGCATCAGTAGGGGAACTTATTTTTCGGAAACCTCAGAAGAGCTCATCTTCCCAAGTTTACAAGAAATATCGGCAGAATAAAATGGGACAAACTTAACACAAGGAGTATTAGAGAAAGTTGAGCATTACAATATTTCATAAATTTCATATATTACATACTTTTAGTAGGATGCATCTTAGATTGATCAAAGATTTGTTCAATGACAATCTCAAAATGAAGTTATTAATGGTAAATTATAAAGCAGTATAACTTTTTCCAGCAAAGTCCTCAAGGAATTGATTCTTGGTCCAATACTGTTAACAATTTAATTGAACTAGAGAATGGTAAGTTTTGCCTGCTGAGTTTGCAGAAGACTCTGCAATAGCAGTGGGGTAACAAATTATGAGAATGACAGAATAGGAATATTGCCTGGCTTTCCTGGCAAAGTGATCACATTAAAAAAAGAAATACCTGAGAACCCGTAACATAGTTGATACAGAAAATATACCAGGCTCTATTTGGAACAACACTCACAGGTCATCAGGAGGCACTAAGAAGTGGTCATAAATAGCACCATCAGTTCTCAGAACGGTGCAGCAAAAAAAAAAAAAGGCTCATGTCATAAAATGCACACCGAGTACTGTCCAATAAAAGAAACAAACCCTGTTGCTGCTTCAACATCGCATTTTTAAAGCTACTGCTCAAATATTGGTCCCAGTTCTGAAGTCCACACTTTAAGGATGTGAAAATACCGTAGGCTGGAAAACCAACCTTACAGGATTTAAGGTGTTCAACTTAGTTTTTTAACGAAAGACTCCTGGAAGATTTGATCTTGAGCAAAGATATTTATAAAATGGAAACAATATATGAAAGCAAAAAAGTTCTGACCAAATTTTAAGAAAACCGTTTCTGACTCACGAATATAGGATCAAAGTTACCCTGGCCACTGGACTAGGAAGTACAGGACTCTTTGCATTACCTTCGTGTGATTACGAACATTTTGCAACTCTGCATTAAAAAAAATTACTGCAATAAAACAAGGTTTTTGCCAGTTGTCTGTACAGGTAAGGAAGGAAATAGTTGCACAATTTGACCTCTGAGGGCATATGGTTTCACATTCCTCTGAAGAGCAAGAGACTTATTGCAGCTCCAGGAAGATATGAGGGTATTCAGCAGTTAAAAGAACCTGATTATAAGTAGGTGAATGATTAAAAGGCAACATTTTATTTGGAGAACTGTTATTTGTTCAGGTATCTCTACGCTCCTGCAATATCTGACCTCAGCTCAAAAATCACTGAGAAATTTTTTGCTCACAGCACTAAACAAAGGCAAATACTCATTTTACAGAGAAAAAAGGAGGAGCAGAAGAATAATTTAAAAGATTTCCCATGATGCAAAAGATACAAAAACCATAACCTTAAATGCCTTGAACCCACTCCAGTGCTCTAGTAGTTAGATAATTCTTTTCTTCCCCACCCCCAACTTTAACACAATTTAAAGTTATACAGCTCAATATATCAGCAAAATGTCTGTAATATGTTTTATATAAGCATTATGTCTCAGTAAAATAAAACCCTCTATAACACACTGTCCCTAAATTTATGCAGTGAAAAGAACATCTCTCTTTCCCATGACTAGGAGCTGTGCTGATTAGTAGGTTTACTACATAATAATCAGAACTGATTTCAGGAGCTAAAAAGGATAAAAAGGGATAGTAGTAGTCCACATATGGGAAGAAAAGTTAAAGAATGAAAAAAATTCCGAAAGCACCACTGAATTAAAAAAAAAGAATTCAGTATGTGTGAGGATCAAGGGCAATTTGCTTGTATTTTAACCATTATTTACACAGGATTCATTTATCACTTTCTTGGTCAGAAATTATTATAGATCTGACCCTCAGAACCAGAAAACCTAGAAAGGGTAAAGCCCAAATGTAAAAAATGGACCTTGACTCAATGTCCAGTTTGACATTTCCTACATCTGACCTCCAGTAGTGCCAAACAAGTCACAAGTCCTCCCCAAACTAACATATGTGAATGTTCATACTGCCAAAGGTGCTAAGTATTAGGAAGGCATGAGCCTTCAAAGATCATGCCGACTTTTGTTCATTTAGTTTCTAGCAGTTCTCGCCAAAAATGAAAAATAATTCTCTCCCCACCTCGAATCTCAAACAGCTAACGGTCAGAATTCTATGCTTTACACCAAGGCTTTTTTTCCCCACAGAAATATAGAAGAGAAAAATATTTAATCAATGCATCATATATTTAAGACACGTAACCAAATGATGAAATTCTCACTGGCTTCAAGATTTCACCTTGAAGGCACCACCTTTAAAAGCAGAATAAATCATTGTAGGCCCAATTTCTAAGTGTTCACAACTACAGACACTTGCCAGTATCTCAAAATGCTGAAGTATATGAAGGGCCCTTCTGTATCCCCCTTTAAACACAATCAGAATGAAGTGAAACCAGATACCCTTTAACAGAAAATTGGAAGGGCATTTAGAGGAGGGACATAGCTCAGTTACTTCAAAAAGAATGTATTTCTGCAGCTAATCTAACAAGAACAGTCACTGTTTTTAAAAATGAACTAGAGCTTACTGAAAAAGGTTTTAGTCAATAGTTACTCCACGCAATGTTATAAAAATTAGTCCTTTTCAAATACAAATTTTAGTAAGAAATGTTGCCAAAACATCTAAATTTCAAAGATTTCAACCACACCTAAAAGCAAAACGCTAACAACAGCTTATCAAAGGTTAAATATACCTAATGTTGTTTGTCTTCCCCCACCCCGAAATATTCACCACACACTGATCATTTTCGCTACTTGTTTGACTCCTCTTTAAGAAGTTCCATTATCTGTTCAACTTTTGGTCCAGGGCTAAATGGTGCTATATGAGTCCAGAACTTGATTAGGACTTTTTACCAGTAGTCTATAATACACATGCAAGTTAAGACTCAACAACAGTATCTAAGTAGTCAAATACTTTCAAGTATTTAGTTACAGTAAACATTCAGCCTCAGGTCCTTGACATCACCGTTGCATACATATACTCCCTGCATACTTCAGTTCCCCATGAAGATGGTTATGCTGCAAATATGAGTAAAAATATTGTGAGGCAGGCAAAAAAATACAAGCACATATGAACACTGATTTTGGGCCTGACATAGGACATTGGGCCTGTCCCCCTAGCTTTCTCCATGTCCACAAGATGCCTGTACTTGGCACTGGTGAGGCCACATCTCCAATACTGTGTTCGGTTTTGGGCCCCTCACTACAAGAAGGACATTGAAGTGCTGGAGCGTGTCCAGAGGAGGGCAACGAAGCTGGTGAAGGGTCTGGAGAACAAGTCTTATGAGGAGCAGCTGAGGGAACTGGGGTTGTTTAGCCTGGAGAAGAAAAGGCTGAGGGGAGACCTCATCGCGCTCTACAACTACCTGAAAGGAGGTTGTAGTGAGGTGGGGGTTGATCTCTTCTCCCAAGTAACAAGCGATAGGACAAGAGGAAATGGCCTCAAGATGCGCCAAGGGAGGTTTAGATTGGACATTAGGAAAAATTTCTTTACTGAAAGAGCGGTCAGGCCTTGGAACAGGCTGCCCAGGGAAGTGGTTGAGTCACCATCCCTGGAAATATTTAAAAGACGTGTAGATGAGGCGCTTAGGGACATGGTGTAGTGGGCATGGTGGTGTTGGGTTGATGGTTGGACTCGATGATCTTAGAGGTCTTTTCCAACCTTAATGATTCTATGATTCTATTTCAAGTCAGTGGGAATTCCAATTCCAATGTGTTTAGGGGGCTGAACATACCTGAGGTTACTACAATACTTTCCCTGTGATAAACAGCTGTGCTTAGATGCTATGGAAATTCAAGGCCTTTTGAATATATAATTAGAACAGATGTGGCTTATGGTAAACAAGGAGAAAACACTGAAATGGAATTTAGAAAAAACCTCCTTTGAGTGGCTTTAGAAACTTTCACAACAAAGGTCAAAGTGTTTACGAGGCAAGTCCAGCCGATATGTTACTATCCCTCTAACCCAGAGGACACAACAGCTCCCATAAAAATTACTATAGAGACAGTTCCATGTGTTATCAGCTCAGTTCCGGCTGAACCACAAAAAAAAGCCCTGATTTAAGTCATTCAAGATCCAATGCCACCCATGCAGCTAGACATACTCTGTGGTAGAAATCACAAATTCTTTAAGACTCTGTTGAAACAGATGGGAAATTTAGCAGCAACTTTCTCCAAATTAATAAACAGATGTTTAAAATAGATTACACAGGAAAACAAGTGAATAAAGTTACAAACATTTTTCAGTTTGGAATAACACACTTGCAGGACATTATTGACGGTTAATAAAGTTGTTGATATCACTAATTGTTAGGTTTGTATCTTTCATTTTTAGAATTAGTGAGATGAATGAGGACAATTTATAACTTTCAAAGCTCTGATTACATATTGGCTGAAGATTCAGTAAGACAGCATGTATATGTTTATATTCATTCTGGGTTCAAGGCCTGTTCAATACCCTGGAGAGAAATGGAGTTTTTGTTTTAAATAGAATTAGTCTACATCACAATTCTGAAGTAAGATACTGGTTCCCTAGCAAATTCTACTCTGATGCAGTTGTGCAAACAAAACACTATAAAGGATGGAACCTGCTAAAATGCTGTTTCATTTACCGCTGCTAAGAGATCTACTGGAAAACATCAACAGCCTTACATAGAGCTTGTTACCTTCTTTGTGCTCACCTACAGACTGAAATGGTTCTGTGAAAAATGTTTGTCTGTTAAGTACTGAAATAGTATTTAAGAGTAGATAAAACTAGATGATAATTTGGGGTACTTCCATTTCTGAAACTACTTACGTATACTTTGGGCTTAGGTCATTTTCATTACAAACCTTTCTTAACTAGTTAACAACACTAGTTGAGTGTGTTGTGAGCAGTTCTGATAGACGGATCAAATAGTAATGATTAAACCATCAGAAAAACATAACATATAACCGAGGTGGTGGGGAATCAACTACACAGATTTATATCAAGTTCAGACTTTTTGCCTTTATAAGAAATGGTTTAAAGAAAAGTCTAAAACGCAAATACTGCCGAGTGGGGGATGTATCAACTTGGATCCTTATGACTTCAGTCCATCTCTGCCATTAAGTAAACAAGGTTTTGAAAGGATAGTCTCTTCTATTAAACTGACTGTAAAATGAAAATAAAATTTACAAGGTCCTTTTACTATCTTTTAAAAGCGGAGCAGACCAAGTCATTCACTATTTTCCCCAGTTTAATACTTCAAGTGCCAAGTTGCCTCTCAAATTCCATCAAATAATACATTTTCTCATTCATTTTCTTAAGAAATATTCTGCTTTTGCTTAACATTTTAAACTTTAAATTGATCCGTGTGAAAATAATAATAGTGTGTTTAAAAATACAAAGTATAGAGGAGGTAAAAGAGACTTACTTCATAATTAAGAAGGAAAAAAATCAGTTCTATTTTGGCTAAGCCAGTACAGAGGAAAGAAAAGATGGACAATTAACTCTCTACCACAGTGATACTTCTGAGATAAAATCAAATTGTAACTCACTTCAGGCCCGATGTTCTCTTCAGGTTCATAGGTTACAAATGATTTATGGTCACCATTTTGTACTTAGCATTCTGGCTTTTCCCGTATTGGTAAATACTTTATAACCAAAGCATTTTCATGTTTCAGAAATACCTTTGCTAAAATGGCTTAACACAAGTCAAATTGCTTTAGATCAAAGCAAATTTAAATAAAACGTCCCTCTGCTTCTTTACAGGAGGTTAAAAAAAAAGCCCTGTATATCTGGTGTCTGTATTCCTGTTCTTTCACATTAGAGCTGTAAGTCTCCTCTTTCAGGTCACGTCTTCCACATAAAAGTGCTAAACTAATGCCGCTTAATGACAAATTAATGTCCATGAATAAAAAATACACCTCTAATAGCATAGAGTAATTTGCCATTACAATATCATCATTGGACATGCCCCTGGTTTAATACGATGTATTTAATTCATAACTTAATGAGTGATATATAAAAAGAGAGAGATGAACCCTGCAATTACATTTATGTGAGTCTGTCACCTTATTTGTAAAACCTTAGAGTCATTTACATTCAAATTAGAACAAATGAGTGATTTCACAAAGTGCAGTGATAAATGACCATTGCTGCACAAGACAGAACTGTATTTCCTGTGAAAACATTAACAGTTTCCTATTATTTGTTAAAAATTACAATGCATATTGCCCAGTGTTGTGTGAATAATGACTTTTTTACTGATTAGGTCAGAAGACTAATACGGAGTAAAAATAAATAATTTTTTCTTTTCATTTTTTCTGATTTTAGCTTGAATTTATCTGCTCAAACTGTTATGGACTCACACTGCCACCTACTGCCCACGCCTGGGGAGGAAGGGTCCCAACTGCCTTATTTCAACTCCAGTTCAGCCATTCGGCCTTTCGGGTTTCATCTCTTGCAATCAAACAAATTTTCCTGCCAGACTGCTAGCTGGGCATGTTGCCGAGGTCACCTGCAGATAAGGGTAGCTGCACTACCCAGTTACAAATAATGCCATTTTGGGGGTTCATGCATCTAAGCTGCCTCAATTGGTAAGGAGAATTAGAAGCTAAAGACATTGGGGGGCGGGAGGGATGGGGGGACATAAAACATTAGTATTGATCACATGGTAATAAAAACAAAGAAGAATTTTGTACACTAAGCATTCTGGGATTCATCAGCCTCTGATTACAGCTTTATAAAAGTACTAGAAAGATTCCAAAAGCAGAAATCTTTTAGGGGCTGAGGGACAAAAAGGTCAGGTAAGGAGGCCACATTGACTAGGAAAAACAACATGAGAAGGGCAGGGAGGGAAACAGTGAAGAAATACAGCTTCTTTGTTCCTATTTAAAAACACACACCAAAGCTGCTCTGCCTTCCTGACAAAAATTGCGAAGAGAAGGAAGACATAGCAGTATCTGCCTCTTCCCAACTTGTGACCTCTCCTGCAATTCTGACGCAGAAGACCAGCAATGTGTATCCATACAACTAGCTATACAGCTGGGGAGCTTTAATCTTGCCAGCAATAGTAAACCTAGACACTCCAGCATCATTTTTTCATACATCCATCAGCAGTTCCAATTCAACTATTACTTCATTGGCAAAAGCAGAACACAACAAAGCCAGCGGGTTCCTGACCATAGTTGCACCATTTTCCACAACAGTTAACACTCCAGGAGCAGAATATCCACTATCACATCACAGCTAAATAGCAGCAGGTGGAATACAGTAAGAATGGGATTCAAAGCGACTGGGTATACCGTTTTTACTTTCCTCACTGACACCAACTGAAAAATTGAGAAAATCACCATCATTTTTTTCCCGAGTCCCATTCTAAGCTAGAATCCTCAGTAGTGCATTTACGTTTCATATATCATGTATCTCTGTAATGTATCTGTATGTTAAAGAGAGAGAGGAGATAAATTCCCAAAGTTATTTTTGAGCTTTGTACAAGAACTTTCCTAATGACTGCCAATAACTCAATGACTCAACAGGTGACAAAACATGCTCCTTCAAAAAATAGCAGGCTAGCACAGCAACAACTGGTTGCATAGCACTGAAAACTAGCAAAATGCAAGACGACATTATTTCTGTCTACTTTCTATTCCTGGTATGGGAAGGTCACTCTTTCTACCACAGGATAAAGTTGGTAGACTCAAGTTTGATGGTGGTGGCTTTATAAAACACCACTCTAATTCTGGGGGATTGGAGGAGTGGAGAGTGTGCATGCATGTACTTAGATTAAAAACTCAGTATTAGTTAAAATAAGGCAAGCCTTGGTTGCTAGATGACCTTTAGGGTTTTTTTCCCAGCAGTTTTAATTTGCTTTATATGAAAAACCCAGGAGCTAAAATCCCAACTGACCTGGGGCTTCTAGCAATACAAAGGTGATGCTCTCAATCTCTGCTGTAAGAATTAATTCATCTCTGAAGGACTGTATCTTCGTGAAAGTTGGGATTGTGTTGTTGGCACTGTTCCAAATGGAGAAGTTGGGTTTAAGAAAAATAAATAGTTTTGAAGCTCTGGCCCCACCACATACGTAAACCATGCACACTCCTTTTAATTCCACAGGCAGATTCATTTGTAGCTTCTTCCTTTTAAAAACAGTTAACATATTTCAATCTATAAACACATTCAAATAGTTTAAAATTAGTAGAAGAAAAGATCCAGATCATTAGGTGCTCGTATATCACGAAAAAGTTTTGTTTTATAAGCTTAGACTGACCATTACAGTAGGTTAAAAATCAAATGGCCTTACCAAGAAATTTGCCTGCTTAAATTTTACCAAGAATTATTCCAGGAGGTCTTATTTTATCATTTGTGAGTTGATTAATCTAGTTTTTGCATTCCAGGACTGATCCTGCTCACTGTCTGCTTTTGTATACAAGAATCCAGAGCATACAGTACAGAGGCGGCTCCAAGAAAATTCCAATTGACTGCTGTTGTACAGTGCTGTGTTTTTTCAGGCTCATTTTAAGCACTCACATAAAATGTTCTTTTCAGCTTAAATTAGCCCTCTTTAAAGATGCTACGACTGACACAGTAGCAAGTGGGCAGATATACCTGTGGCAGAGTTCTATCCACTGTAATGAAGTTTCTAAAAGGTAACCTAGTACATTTACCGTTTAGCAAGGAACTTAATGCAGTTAAAACTAATGGGAAAATTGGCATCAAACTTTTAACTTCCCTTGACACAAAACCATTTATGATCCCAAGAACAATTTTGAACAGTCAGCGGAACTTTAATGGCAATCAGGATCACTGTTCATGACTACTATACTTGCTGCTCCTAGCTACTGTGATAATAGGAAATTATTTCCAGCATTGAGTACAAGGACAGTCAGCTAACACCACTTCTAATAAGGCTGTATTGAAAATACACAACTGTCTAACCAATAAACGTAACATAAACAATATTCCAGACTCTGTCTAGTATGCAAACTTAATGTTTTCTTCACAAAATGTGCCTGATCTGGCAGCAGAAAGTTAAAGAGGTAAATGCTAGCAATCACGCCATGTCCTGCCTCTCAGAAACGAGCAGGCTTTGGACAGTTCTGTAACTTCTAAATCCCTCACTCACACCTATCACTTGAATGTAACTCAAGAGGCAGACAGAACTCCACTGAAAACAATAATACTGGACTTTAGAAAATACAGAAAAATCACTTAGCTTTAAGATTTCAAATATGGACAATCTTATGCCCCAGGTCTCTGAATGCCAGTAGAAATCAACCTCTGGTTTAAAAACTGATTACTAAAGCTATACCCACACAATATTGAGTTGATATTGATCAGTACAAGGAAATTCCATTAAAAACTCTTATTCTCAATAGCATTCCCTCCTTATTAAGACTCTTTGATTGCTAAAATAATTTGCAGTTTGTGGCTCTTTTTGGTACTGAATACACGAACAGCTGAGGAAAAAGACAAAACTTCTTACATCTACAATCGGTTATATAACTCAGATATATTCATGAAACAAACATTTCTATGTTCTGAATAAATCTTTTAACACATTTATTCTCTTGCATAAAAATAAAGTCATCATGTACCCTTCAGAAAAACATTTACAAGCTTTAAAGTGCAAAATAGGTCATCACAAACAAACTACCTAACATCATGTTCTCTACAGCTCCATTTAAGAAGTCCATTCTCAGCTCTCCATCACATTCAAAGCCTTCAACTAGCTTTCTCTTGCCTTCTCCAATGTCATAGTAGGACAGTTATGGTCTACTGGAACTCTAAAGGCTAAAACTTTTAAAAGGGAAACAAGATATTCAGATAATCTGTTCCCATTATATTTCAACCTGATGGTTGCAGCTCTCTGCCTTAGCCTCCTTTGAAAAACCTCAGCCAAAACTGACAATCAATCTGAGCTGGAAGAACAACTCAGGAAACAAGAGTCTTAGAGAACTGGATGTGTAGTCTGCACGCAAATGCTGTGTGCATGATCGTGGACCTTAGTGCAATTCAAGATACACAAAGCTCAAGTCTTCAGCTTAGCTTTCCCACACCTATGTAGCAGCAATACAGCTAAGAACAATCACGTTGCCCTACCGTTTTTTTAGGTTGAGATGGATGTGTGAAATTTCAAGCCTTGTTTCAATGTTTAAAGTACCTGAGAATTACGCAGACGACATGATCAGAGAGATTAATGAATGTGTATGTATCTCAAATAAAATACATCAGCAGGCTTCAAAAAAGTCCTGCTCTACAAACGAAGCTAAAAACAAAATCCCCAAACAGCAAAGGCTGGGGAGTAATCATAATTCAAGATATGACACTGCTGAGGCAAGGGGAGAAGACTGCACAACACAAAGCTGGAACTGAGACCTAAAGTAAGGAACGCTTGGGCATTTCTCTTGTTTGCAAGTAGAGAAAATATGATCTACGATCCTTTTAAAATAAAAATTAGTAAATTATCAATCCAAAATGAGAATGAATTTTCCAATGAGAAAATGGAATCAACATTAGATGCTACAGAACATTTGATAATGTGAGGTTTATAGATAAAACGCATTTAGTAAACTAGCAGTGTTGTCAGAAATCTCCATTGTGTCATGCTATCATAAACGTCTTAGAGATGGATATTACCTAATTGGGGGTGGGGGGAAAGAACATTCCTCTCCTTTTTTCTGTCTTTCCTTTGATCAAAAACTCTTCATAAAAATGCCATAATCGTGATCCAAACAATTTGTTACAGAAATCTTTTTGAGATTTATCAACAAATTAAAGTGCTCTAAGCTGGTTGTTCTATGGGATAGAGGATCCGTCTTATAGTCAAAATAATATCTTGTTTATTCTGAGACAACTGAGAGGAAATTCCTTAAAGATCAGTGAATATAAAAGTCAGCGTTGGCTGGAAATGAATCTGCCCCCAGTGCACTGCAAATCATCTTCGACAATTAAGATACTTCAACAATCACCTTCAATGAATTAGGATCAGCACATTCTTTGGAACCTCACAGACTACAAATATGCCTTGGAACAGGTATGTGTATGGGCCATGCCAATTGCATTTATAGCAAAAAAAATCCTTATTGAAATCCATGGAATAATTACAGGCCCCACATAAAAGTACCAAGAAGAGATGAAACTGTCTTGAGCTCCAAAAAACTGTTACGCTGGAACATCTAGAGAAAGAGAAGAGCTGGAACAAGCTCTAACAATAAGAACAGCACTCTTATACAGGAAAAGCCTAGTCCAGTCCAAACAATTAAAGACAATCCTAACAAGTTAAAACTCTGTGTCATCATTATACAACAATAACAAATGACAGCTAGATCCCACATACTCTATTTCCTGAGTTTATGCTAAACTAAGCTAAGTTCATGATATCTGAACAACTCAAAACAGCAAGAAAGAAATTCACTGTTACAGTAAATGAAGAACTCTGCAGCACTCAGACTCATCAGAAAGAAGAGAAAGGGCAAGCATTATTCTCTTCCCAGCATCTTTATCATAGCATGTGGGGTGGCAAGACACCCCAGTTACCAACTGCAGCAAGGATAGGTGGCTTTAAGGAAGCCTTGTTTGATTTTATTTTCAGGTAGTATTAAAATAAAGCAATAGATGTTTTTAAAATCACCCAATAGTAGGTAGAACATAAATAGATATTTGATATAATTAATTTGTATCCTGAAAAATATCACAGTCTTTATGCACAGCATCTTGTTGACCTCTGCTAAAAAGGCTTACACAACCACTCAAGGTTGATTACTTGCATGGACTGCAACTCTGCAGAACAAACAAGATAGATAAATTCTTACTGTGATCTATTCAGACTGCAAATCTGTCTACAGATATGCCTTGTTGGGGTGAACCTCATAAAAAATACTGTAAAAAGAGTAAAATACAGTCTAGAGCCCGACATGATGTAAGCTACAGTCATCCCACAGGTGTCCACGCAGATTCAAAATCTTACAATGAGACTCTGATTCAAAAACACTTTACAGAACTACCACTGCTCTCTGTCTCCCAACACATAATCTTCTCCTTATTCCCTACCCTTCATCTCCTACTTTATTCCCTATCTCCATCACTGTAAATCTGGATACCGGGTCCCACTTCCTCTTCATTTTTACACCAGTGTAGCTCCAGTTACCCTACCTTGGCACACTACTCAGAGTACAATAGAGCTCTTTCACATCATTTGAGTAATTGCATATTGACCAGAGAATTTTTACTGGTCTGTTATTTACAGAGTAATTTGGCAGCAATGTTTCCTCACTGCAGGGGGTTTTTTTGGGGGGTGGTGTGGTTTTGGGGTTGATTTTTTGTTTTGGTTTGTTTTTTTTAATTCATTAGCAGTCTGTTCCTAAGTGATTGACTATGGCTTGCACATCAAGGACGAGATCCAAAGCACTGCTAATTCTACAGTTGTCTTTTCACTGCAGTGACCTTGGGATTAAAAATGTTAAGATGGTGCCGAGGGAAGAGCAACAAACGCCAGAGGCTACTCAACACATGTCATGGAAGAAGTTAGTACAAGGACTTACACTGGGCATGTACCTGCTCCTTTCCTGCAGTCCTCTCACACCCCTACTTCACCAGCACTACAATACTCAGCTTCTTCCCTACGCTTTAATATTTCCCCTAGCTTCTTTGCTGCAATGGTCTCTTTGGTTCAATTTCTGACACGGCAGAGCATGTAAGCAGCAAGGACATGCTCACACTGACTGATTTGTTAGGGGGGCATTAAATACACTGTATGACTATCAGTGTTAGACTTTTATCTTCTTTCTCATTACAGTAACCTCTTCCCATGCCTGCCTGACAACTGGTAGGCCAAATGGTTTTGTGGCTTATTTGGCATCTCACATTTCTTATTTCTCAAATCAACCATCTTTCCCATTACATTCCAAGTCTATTTTCTCAGAAAAATTAAATCCTCCTTACATTCCTGAAAACAAGCTGATACAAATTGCAGTACTCTACCAGCTCCTTTAACTTTCTAATCTATTTATAATCTACAAATTAATACCACCTTATTGTCTGAGCATACGTTTTGAAGGCTTCCCTAAGGCTAACGCTCAAAGAACAGACTCTTTCTCCATAAGACACAGAGCCTTCAAGTACATCCTGAAGCTCTTCACATGAGATCCTGCATGCCTACGGTACTCAGTAGCTCAGTGTGCTGCCAAGCACACTCAGACTGTTCAAAGGCAGTTATGCTGTTGGAAGGCAAGTGCGTATGGAAAGGATTGTGCTGACATGCATTTCCATGCCCAACTGTTGCACAGATACAGCCAACGCACCCTATTGCGGAAACAATACTGAAAAATTACAAAGAAAAGGAAACAGTTCTGTAGAATTGCTATGGCCATTTTTTTTAACAAGGCTTTTCATAGATACACATCAAAGTTATGTTCTTGCTACCATTGTGAGCCTTCTCCTATACAAGCCAAGCACAAAAAATTATTTTACTGGATTCATATTTTTTGCTTCATAATGACAGCCCTAATGTTGATAATATTATCAGCGTTACAGGCACAAGGCCAGTTGAGAGTAAGGTGCCACTGTAATAAGCCCTACCGCTTCAGTGAGAGGTAGCAGTGCCCTGGAATACGCATCAATATTCTGTTGTGAATACTTATGCATCTGAATGCTTCACAATACTCAGGATCGCAATAGGGAAATATGTAACATTTGGTAAACTGAGGCAGAAGAAAGCAAATTCTCTGGTAAAGGAGGCAATCAAACTCCCATGTGCTGCTACTAATAAGTAGACCACCCTTATTTTCAGGACTGAAATGGACAAAATGGATGGGAGGAGAAAGCACCTACCACAAACTGATACCCAAATTACACTCAAAATTCAGGTCTCCTGAAATCCAGTTTATTGTCATTTAGGTTATACCAGGTATTCTTCTAAAACTCTCCTAGAGAAATCAGGCTTGAAACAAAAGTTTACCAAACAGAAATGGCTGATAATCAGGCAGAGAAGCCTCACCTGAATGAGATAGTGAGAACATAAACTGAGAAGCTCCAGCAGCTGCAAATGACTCCCAGCGGCTAGGACATCCTGTATCACCCCTGGTTCCAAGAGGATCTGTAAAGAAGAAAATGGAAAGTTTGTCATGTAGAACTCAGAGTACTTGTAGAAAATACTATAGGCCTTTGTTATTTCGGACATTTAAGTCAACACAAAGAACAGAAAGAGTAAAATTGAGCATGTAGAGAAGTCTTTGCAGGATGGCTACAGAGTTTTTAAAGTTCACCTGAATTGCCCAAAGGATTTTAAGGCAGATTTTCCTGTGAGAGTCCATAAGCCACATTACCCCCTAAATCCTTTAAAACAAAATGCATGTTATTTATTTAAAAAGGAGACTTTTCAAAATAACAGGACCTCCTTTTGTTATCCATAGACCTGGATGTTTTCATATATACTGATGAATCAGGCCAACAGAATTGGCTCAGAAGTCTCCAGAATTAATATTATTCATGCTTGTAAAAAATATACAGGAACACCCTTCCCATTCTGCATGGTACCACTTCATAATTTTCCTAACCCCTGTCTTCATTTTACAGAGCAAGGCTGTGAAGGCACAGAGTAAGCATGCTGCTGGAGAAGTGCCAGAAAGGGCTTAGAAACCAAGACTGATTATCCTGTCACTTGCTCATATGAAACTCCTACTCACTTCAATTAAAATCATGCACAGGCAGCAGCCAAGATAATTGGGCCTCAGCTCCTAGCCTGCTGTCTTGGGGTCAGCTTGTTAGAGCATCCCTTTCAGGACACAAAAAAGTCTTTGGGAATACAGACACTGGTCAACTTCTTATGAGTAGTCACATTACAAACTAGCCAAACTAATATTATTTAAATATAAGTGGTGCAGCATCGATCAAAAATCACAAATGCATGAGAAAAATTAATTTTTCAAAGATACTCAGAGTTTTATCCCTGTTGTATTTTCCCTTTGCACCTTTGGTTTCACACCACATGAGGTCAGTCTCTCACTGCTCCACGGGGAAGTAAAGCTTTATTCAGATCCTTTTTCTTCTGCCCACACAATTTAGTTTTATCTCAGAGCATCATTTATATGTCTCAAATACAGCGGAATAAGGAGGATGGCAAGAAAAAGGAAAGACACCCATCTCCATCTTTTGCAGTTAAACTGTTTTTGAGGGAAATGAAAAGAACATGTATGCATTTCTTCAGGCAAAACCACAAATTATTTCCAACATAATGGATATATCAGGAATAAGACAGAAGGAGATTGTTTCTTGTTTATATCAAGAACTCATTTACATTGAGTTCTGTCGGTGTATGACATGCTTAAAGCTTGTGCAAATCACTATATACATTCATACTAGGTTTAAAGTTAACATATATGTAATTTACGTACTGTATAAAAGTTCTTTATCTAGCCAGAAGGACACGTAAGGATCTTAATGTAAATGAGAATCAGGCCCAGCACAATCCAGGTTTTTGGCTAGTGCTAATGAGGTTGCTATGCATGACGAAAGGTAGTTCAACGGAAAGCTAGAAAGGATTTCAGTTACAAAAATATTTCCAATAGGGATATTTAAAAAACAATGAGCAACACTGTCAAATATTTTCAAGTGAGAACTCAGGGTCAGACTGACAAAACAAGCTGGTTTAGACCTTGCAGTGTTTGTTATTCAGACATCATCTACACTGAGGAAGTTGTCATCTGATGTCATATTACTTACTAAGTGCCAGCCACCAGCTTAGCATTGTTGAAGACACAATATGAAGAGAACCAGAACCCTAAGCAGATTACTACCTTGTAGGCATAGACAAACTACATTTAACTGTGATAATATTAATGTATTTTAAAGCTACAACAATCCATTTACAAATAATACTAGTAGCATTATGAGATGAGAAGTTGGACAAGAGGCAAGGAGGGTGACTGGTTACTACCTAGAGGCGATCTGCACAGTCAGCAACAAAAGTTCATTTCAAGGTGGCAGACATATTTTTACATGTTTTTCCATTTCTTACAGCTTTCCTATACCATGCAAGATTTATTCTTCTGAGATAACATATTCACCTTTGTATTTCCCAAGATAACTGAGGAAAGTCTATTTTGTCTCTTCCCAAGACTTTGCCTTAAATGGAACAATCTGAATTTTTATTCAATACTCATTTGGATATAGGCAAAAATACTAATTAATCTATGCTAAATGTTCACCATCAGCAAACTGCATGCTGGGGAAACCCGCAAGAAAAAGAGAATAAGTAAAGAAGGAAGAAAATAGTGCAAGCCTTCCTTCTACTAAAACTGGGGTAATTCACAATTATTTCACACCTCTTAGCTTCTATACATTAATACAATTACTTGATTTTTATTAATTACCAGAATAGCTGTTTATATGCTATATAGGCCATCCAGCTGAATCTTAACAGTAAATGCACATAAATACCACCATATGCACACTACAAGTACACACAGTGACTGTCTCTCCTCTGTCTAACCTTCAAAACAGTAGCTCTGAGGTCTTCAGAGTGATGTTTATTGAAAATTAAGGAGAGAGAAACTAAGATCTACTTTGGATTCACACCTTCAAAAGTAATCACAAATTATTAATGTGAAAACTAAAGAGAGAAGCTTAATCATTTTCCCTACTCCATCCTCAACCCAAGGGTTACAAGGCATAATTATCAGGGCAGAAACTCGGGAGTAATTTGAAACCATCGACTTCAAACGTTGCAATCTTCACCAGTGTTGGATGTGCCTTTGTATGACACATGCCATCTTAAGACTGGTTTTCTGTGCTATTTTTACATTGATTAATTAGATGCAATTCAGGTATTGTACCTGCCTGCATCTTACAATCAATCCTCTATTCAACTTTTATTTCTGAGGGTTAATTTTCATTATGATCTCAACTTTTCTCTGGCCCGTGATGCTACCCAAGAAAACCAGCTTAAATACCTTCTCCCTGTATACAATGGGCAGATCTTGCAGATAGCCTGAGTAACTTACTTTCCCAAGCCACCAGGTGTGACTTACTGCTCGTTTTCAAACTGATCTCCTTTGTCAAGCTATTTTTCTCCTCCTCCACAATAACTGTGTTTTCAAACAGGAATCCTGTTTTTCAAGGCAGCCATTCTCCATCATCCCACAAACCCTTCAGAGAACACGCACTAAATCCAGTTCACTCCCTCTTGTGGTCAGATCCGTAAGCCAAGGGATAGAAAGGATGCAAAAATTTAGTGTTTCTTTGCAACAGAATGCTGAGTTCACAACATCCAGAAAGGCTGATTATACAATTTCTTAGATCCACATTTCTTAGACATACACTTTAAATCTACATGGAAATGCATCCATTTTTGCTTCATTGATATATTGAGGAAAGCTGCTCTGCAAATGCAAGAATTAGAAACTTTCATAAATTAAACCTGAGCTTCTGAAGCACAATTCTGAGTCAGAAAAGGGAATTCTGTAATCAGCCCCGTGGTCACAGATACACATGGCCCTGAACACACAGCTGTGCATCTACCCTCTGGGCAGCAGTTATAATACTGGAATTCATTCCCCCTTCCCCGAAGATTTCCCTCTGCCTTTCCCAACTCACCCTGCATCCCCTCCAGTACATCTTAGGGCTATGGGTAAGCATGGAAAAGATTAACTGGGATCACACATCTTGCCTCTATCTTCAATCAGTTTTCTTTGGGAGACTTCTTGGCAACACAGAGCAACTAGCAGCTACGACTTCTTGGGCTAGGAGCAGTATATGAACCACTGTCCTTTCTCAAGGACAACTACTCATGCCCCACCTCCACATTGCCCAGACTGAGAACATCCTCCTACTCTTTTAATGCCTCCCACCCCTCTACAACTATCAAATCAGTATAGGCCAACAAAAAATTTGTATGGTCGTAGCAAAGAGGGCAGTAATGGACAAAAGAGAGTGAGGAGGAAACTCCTTAAACTGTCATTCCCAACAAAGAAACTTACATCCTAAGGGAGAAGGTAACGTCCAGATTAACTATCACATCTATGGAGTCTCATGAGGTTTATATCTGGAAAGAACAATTAGATCATTTAATCTATTCTGTGTATATTGCAGGCCACTATATTTCATCCAGACACTTTTAAAGACACTAAACTAAAGCTACTTTAGGCCCAAGGAGGCTAAACTGCATGCCCAGACAAAGATGGAGAGGTTGAGGATGTACTTCTATCACCTTAATTCCAGCTATTCATTTATACCCCTGTATTTCCTTCTTATTTCCATACAGCTGTTTGTGGGGCCATGGAATAAGTGAGGTGGTGGCATGATTCACATTAAAAATAAACACCATTACGCTATAACAGTAAGGAAATATGTAATGTCATGTCAGAAAATTCTAGAAAGTAAACCATATGGAATTTAACACAGAAAACAAGAAGAAAAATCCTAAGATTCTTGCCAGTCTGATGCAAAAGAAAATTCCTTCTTGGCTCCATTTGCAGTGATCAGCATTTCAAACGAGACAGGCATCTAACAAAAGTACCACTTGTTTTTCCCCTCTGGAGACCATTCTGTGCGCTTCAGAGCGATTACAAAAGTAACTTTTCTTTTAGAGCAATTTAGATTGCATTTCACTCGCAACCAGTTAGCACTTCTGCCTGTCTCCCTGTTCATTCGTGCTTCAGTTGAATCCTGAGCTCCTCACACATTGAGAAGTGCTGCTTCAAAAACATGTGAGCAGGGGAAGAATGTTCTAGTCCCCTGTGGGCAACTGCCCAAAGCCCTGGCACGTAATGTTTGATAGTACTCATTACAAAACCTAGAGGTCTCATTAGCCAATGCCAGAAGGAATCATGACCAGCATTTCTCTGATATATGTCATAATATTTTTCCAGAAAACTAAATGAAAAATCTATGTTAAATGCACAGCATATAAATCATAGAATCATAGACTATCTTGAATTGGAAGGCATCCATAAGGATCATCGAGTCCAACTCCCTGCTCCTTGGAGGACGACCTAAAACTAAACCATATGACTAAGAGCGTCATCCAGACGCTCCTTGAACTCTGACAGGCTTGGTGCCACGACCACTTCTTTGGGGAGCCTGTTCCAGTGATCAACGATCCTCTCAGTGAAGAGCCTTTTCCTATCGCCCAGCCTGAACTTCTCCTGATGCAGCTTCATACCATTATGAAGTAAGTACCATTATTATATGTAAATACCATTATTATAAGCAAATTTTTTGGGAAGACGTTTCATTACTTTCAGCTCTAGAAAAGCTGTCTTGTCCATAGCTTGATACCTATCAAGAGCAAATAACATGAAACATTTAACTTTCTCTGCAATAAACTGCATAAATTGAGTTAATTAAGCTCTGTATTATTCTAAGCCTTCTGGGCAATCTGTAGCTGAACTGTGAAACTAACACCTAGTAGCTGTAACGTAGTGCTAGGCACAGAAACAAGATTATCCTCCTGATAGAAGTAAAAAAGGAAGTGTCCAAAACCAAGTATCAAATTTATATTTTTGGCTTTGAAATTGCATTGAAAATGATGTTAAGTATTTACAGTAAGACATAGTCCTGCCGTAATCAGTTTTCCAGAACCTTGTCGTGTTGTCCCAGTAGAAAAGAACAAGGATAGTTGAAGTCACTTTTGCTAGGGATGCCAGGTAGTATAACCGAACCCTATGATTCACTTTAATCAAAAGGCAACCAGTGGAACCGCCACACACAGGACGCAGGAGGTCACTTACCCAAGAAAATCAAACATCACAATACAGCTTTGCAATACACCTCATCCACAAGTGAGCTAGAAAGGATTAAGAGAATAAGAGGTGCTAAGATATTGAGAGCTGTCTCCCTGAAAATGGCAGATGAAATACTGGTTGATTACTAGAAAAACTGTCACCACCAAATGAGGGGGGGATTTGATGAGAGATGAAAGCCAAGATTCTATAAAGGAATCTAAGTAATTATCAGAAGAAGTAGTTGTACTTACAAATATTTATTTCTACCATTTCTATACTATCTGAGAAGACCTTTCACTCTTTCATGTTTTTTGTTAAAGAAATAACTAAGCTGAAGTATTTGACCAAAAAAAGAAAAAGAACAATTTCACAAAGGAGCTGTAAGATAATACTTTACCTAACCATAGGTTTGTGTGCATGAATTTGAAAAATCACCAGATGGTGCTTCTACCCGTTCATGAAACCTGTTTGGTAAAGTGATAATAGCTGTTACAGGATGACAGTTTCTAAACTAACTGGATATAAGGTAAAGTTAGTAAATAAAGGCAGTAATTAAATAGGACTCACATTGATATTGCATTAAAGTAATATTGAGAGCAACCCAAGCACATGAAATAACAATATATCTGAAAATACCATGAAGTTCTAGACTTGTAACTAGAATAATATACTGATATCACCTTTATTAAAGACTGCTGCTATGTTAGCATTTTGTGAGTAAAAGAAAATTTGTTAAATATGCTAAGAAACAAAAAAGTTTAAAGCCTATTTTCAAATCATTATAAATGCAACTTCATATGTGGCTTTCAAAAAAAGGAAACTTTTCAACATTCTTTCTATACGCAGTGTGTAAGAGTGTGTTAATCTTAGGCTAAGAAGATACCACAGGATGACTTACCCCAAAATTGGAGAAAAAGCTGAACATAAAACATCACTTTTATTAGGGCTGCCTCACTGATTCTTTCTTTTCAGCTTTGGTAATTTAGAATAGTTTTATAACTTCAAGAAGACAACTTAATTTCTATTAATAAAGAAACAAAATATTATGGTTTAGAAAAAGAAAGAGACACCAGCCAGTTAGGAAAACAGGAGTTGCTCAGGAGAACTTGATATTAAGCCCTATTAAAGCTGCTGGTTTGCTGTGTGGTCTTTGGAAAGTTATTTTCTCCCAAAATAATTTCCTGTCTATGATGCAACAAAGTAAGGACAGCGATTACTTGCTTTTGTAATGTGTTTTGAGGTCCTCAAACAAAATTCTATCTAAATGCAAAATATTTGTATTACCATAGACTAAGACATATGATAGAACATAATTACAAAGAAGAAAGATCCAAGTCAGCGAAGCATTTCAGTATACGTAGGACTCCAACTGTGTTTTTGTATTTTTATTGAATTAGGATTACAATCACCTACTGCAAATTAAACCCAGTGTTCTTGCACAATTCTTCTTTCTTGAAACTATACTGCAGTGCCTGTCAGCCGATTCAAATGATGATATCACTTAGTTTTTATATATGTATATGCGATCTACATAAAAGACGTAGTTTGCTGGACCTAAATTTGAGGATGAATGCAAGAGGAGCCTCATCTAAAATGAAGACCCTCAAAATTTCAGTTTAAACCACTTATTCAGTCCCACAGCACTTATAAGAGCCTGTTTTCAGCACTGAAACTTTTCAAATGCCCAAAGGTTTTCTTTTCATAGAATTATAGAATCATTAAGGTTGGAAAAGACCTCTAAGATCACCGAATCCAGCTGTCAACCCAAAACCACCATTTTGGTCAAAAGCACCTTTTCTTGTAATGATGAAGTGATCCAACTACACTGGCCTATTTAGAGCCCATTCCTCCAAATGAGATTATGTCTTTTGGTAAGAGAACAGTTAAAAACAAACAAAAAAAAAAGTCAAAAATAGCAGGCAACAGTGCCCATGAGTCTCTAACCCAGTGGGTAAGACTCTTACTTAGAGGGAATTGTGAGCTCCAAACTCTGCTCTCCAAGAACTGTTTCTCTATATTAATATCTAAAATATATAGTTCCTGTATTGATTGTACTTCATCCACCTCCCTTCCAATGCACATCTGACACTTGCAAAATGCCCCTGTGAGGAGGATGTGGGAGTAATCTAGTCACTGAGACTCTGGTCTGGCCTTATTGCTGCCAGCTGTGAAGTAAAAGAGAGAATGACCTTAAAGGCCTTTAATGGAGAAAGGATACATCAACTACAACAGGAAGAGAGTTGTATCTCTGAATTCTGAATATGGTGAGTACATGGTAAAACGCCTAAGGCCAAGAAGGAAGGTATTTAGGACATTTTTTTTCCCAAAGATTTCATTATCAGAGCCTACATGCATAGAACAAAACCAAATTCTGCTGCTATTCCTTTTGTTAGTTTTTATTTACTACTATACCAACATTTCCTTCTTTGTGATGATTAGGGACCATAGTAATGGATTAATTCAGTTGGAATTATGATCTTATTTATATTTAACTTGAGTTTTACTACAATCTTTTCTTCTGTTGAACAATAAGTTTTCCCTTGAAAGCAAAATACTTCCAACAATAATTGTGACAAGGCACTGTCTGCCTACGTAGACAGGAAGATAAAGTTGGTATTTTAAGTCTACAGGCATATTTCAAATAAAAAAAAAAAAGGCAAGTATGACAGAGTTGCATTTCAGATTGCAATGTCATGCTAAAAATTAAATTTCTTAATTTTGATAACTTTCAAAAACTGCAGACATCAAATATTGCCATCATGCAATATTAAGTATTTCCACCAGATGTCTCCAATATATTATTTTACACAGAAAGTTACATTTGAGTTACTACACTTCAAACTGAAAGCAAGTTTAACAAAATATTAAAGAAATAAAGAGAAGAAAGCTGAAACTAAATATTTATCTATTTAGACATGGATACCTTAGGACTGTCCCTAAATTGTTGTCAGTTCCGCAGTGTTACCTAAAGAAACAGCAATTTTTTGGACTAACATTTTGGCCAAACATGTTTAAAAAGGAAAAAAAAGGAAAAAAAAAAGTTCATGGCTTTCACTTTTAAAAGGCACATCAGATCATGTGTTGATACCTACATCTTCAGAGCAATATAAGGTTGTAATTGATATGAATGAGTTTTGGGTTACTAAGAAATATTTTGTTTGTTTGTTTTTTAAAACCAGAAAGAGTTCACAGACCCAAGAGACGACTCTGTTTTCAGAACTCCCTCTGATGTAAGCATGCAGTAATCCAGTTATTTATTAATAGCCTTTGTGGATTACTCCCACTCACTACCTTGAAATGTCCACCCAGATTCTGTCAGCCTGAGTCAGTACATAAGCAATGCCCAATATATATAAACACAGTGCCGGAAGAGAATTTCATGGACAAAAGGAAAAAGTCTACACTGCTAATTCTCAGACCCACATATCACCGAGTTATGCTTCAAAGGCATCTTTATACGAGAACCCCTAGAGAATCTTTGTCATTTCTCTGTACTTCAAAGTAGCACTTGGTGTATCTGACAGACATGACAGAGTGCAAATTTTCCCCTATAATCACCTATATATATGAGCAACTGTACATACATGCACACCTATATTTAACTCAAGAAGCCCACTCATTTATTCAAAGTAGATTATATCTGAAAATGAAAGTCTCAAAAGTCTCTAAAGGATCAAGGATAGAAGGCACATATTATTGACTAGGGAGCTGAGGATACTATCCTGGAACAAGGTGGGGTGGATTGTTGGCTTACGAAAAAACCACAAATCCATCCGTTCAGGGTTCTCAACATATTTTACACAGGTTTATTAGACTTTGAATTTCGCTGAAAGATAGGGGAGGGTACCCCTATTCACAGCAGACAGGATGGTCAGACAGAAGATAATTATAACTATCTTCTCAAAGTTGGCTTTGGAAAGTATCTTTTGGATACTTCTATTTAGCAACAAGAGTTCTATTTTCGGAATAATCAACCTATAGTCTCAAATGACTTTAAGATGATACAGGTGCTCCACAGCACATGAAACATTCGATTTTGCATATCAAAACTTTCAACTGAAAGAACAAAAAGCATACCGATGATAAGCCATGTACTGAGATCTTCAGCCAATTCAGTAATATAGCATGGCATCTCTGTCTCTTATTTATATGAAAGAGATCTTTGAATAAGTTATGTTTTCCATAAGAGCAGAAACACAGAAATTTCAAGTGCTAATCTCTAAGGCCAATGCTAAAGTATAACCTTGGCGTGGGCTGATGACAAAAATAGCTCCTTTAAAACAGGTACAAAAAAAATCTCTTTCCTTATTTCTATTTAATTCCCTTTGAAAAAATTAAGGCCATATACTCAATCCACAGTATGGAAACAGATGCCTTAAATTTGTACAACCCAACAACTCTTCCAGAATAATGTAATATGGATTTAAGCTTTCCTTTTCAAAATTTACTAATAAACAATTATATACCAATAAATTCAATTGTTCTAGCAGTATTTCCAGAAATAGTTTGGTTATCTATAATTTTAGAGTCCGAACCAAAAATAATTGGATGTTAAGAAGTTCTGAGCTCACTATCCATGAATTCTGAACTGGGATGAAGTCATATAGCAACACTGTCCAAGCATGCAGCGTTCAGATATGGCAGATTTTTTTTTTGGGGGGGGGACGAGGAGAGGGGGACAACAGGAAGAGGAGCATCACTCTGCATTTGCTGAAGTAACATAACGTGATACATAACCTGCTATCATTAAAAGTGCTACGATAAAGATGCAGAGTACCTTTGAGCATTTACAAAGATGCTTGGACTGCATCTGTCCAGAGAGCAAGAGACTACTTTTCCCCTCAATTATATAATTTGTCAAACACAGCAGAGTTTATAAATATTTATTATTAGGAAAACACCTAGGGTATTTTTCCTTTCTTTACATTTATTTAGCATGCAGAATCAACTCACATTAAGTTCTTATGAATAGCCAGGCCACCATAAAAGGGGCATATGAGTCCTACATGGTTCACTACCTGGTAACAATGCACATAAAAAGTGGTTTTATTAGACAATCTCTCCATAGAGGAAAAAAAAAAACAACAGTATATCCAAAGTCAGATCAGTTAAATCAAAAGACCTTGTACAAGGCAGTGCACAAGAAAAATAATTTCTAGTACCTTTGTAAAGGTCATCTTCAGTTTTTATTGCAGTTTGCTTTCATTTGTGTCTCTTAATTTGAAGAACTGTACAGTACCTGTCCAGTATATGCAAAGTCCAGGGCTTGTTTTAAACCGAGGCTTGTGACACCATGCAAATTCACCTCATCAGCTTCGCTTTCAACCATGCAGAGACTGAACATTGCCTACAGAAAGAAAAGAAATGTTACTAACCATTAAAAACAACCCCCAGTGAAGGTGCAGGAGGAACAGGATTGATTTTTCCACCTTCACTAACCTTTGCTTTTTCTTGGATAAGAATTCTAAATAGCAACAGACTTACGAGTTAGAATGAAATCTATACCAAGTTTTCAATACTAACTCCATAGCAATCAATCATGCAACTGAGTCCTTTTATCAATAAAGAAATACAAAAACTTATTCTGGAAAAACTGAAATAAATCACTTTTGTCCACGTATATATACTTCCTAATTAAGTAATTCAGGTGCAATCAATGGAAACAGTCAGACAATAAGGTATCATTCAATAAAAAAAGATAAAGAACTGGACTCTGGAAAAAAGAACTAGACAAGCACCACTAGAAATAATACTTATGTATAGTATCATTATATATAGGAAGGAACAATAAGCCATACACAGTTATTTGTATGAGAAGAAGGGGCAGTTAATACACCATCTTTTATAAACAATCCTTTCCAAACAAGCACCTCAGACTGGAATGTGAACAGTGTAATACTCAAGCCATGCAATGAGGAACAAGGATGGAGATGCAGTCACCTAAACTTACAACCTCCCCTTACTTGTTATCGCCCCAGTTTCTCAGATCATAAAACCTAAACTGAAGATTGGCAAGGTGCTATGGAACTTTCCTGAAAATAACATTGAGGAGAGCAACTGTCCCTTTCATCCAGTCTTACTTTTCAGATCATCAGCCTTCAGTGCCTCCCTGGACTGAAGCAACCCTACTCAGACTTTGGATCCTTGTAGGAATCTTTTTCTTCCCACCCTTGTTAAACTTAGACTCCTGCCTTTGCCCCTCACTCTTCCCTTCCAGACTGCACTCCCGGTGCAGTATCCCTACTTACCACTCCTTCCCTCCTCTTATCAGTCCTGTTCTCCAGTCAAATACTTTTCTAGAAAAGCAACCTTTATCTTTGTCACTCTCCCACACATTTTTTAACAAAATATACCACTCACAGTCTTTAGACAGTAAACTGCAAACAAATAAACTGAACAGTTCTACCATCTGTCATTGCTAAAGAGAGTCTAAACTTATCCTCGGTAGGTTTTGTGCCAAACTGTTAATGCCTCTACGGAGGCTACCAAACTTCACCTTGGAGAACTCCAGTAAAGGAGCACTTCTTAACGAATATACCCTCTGCTACTTCTGTCTCTACTCTGGCTGATACCTGCAGAACCTGAGGCAGTCAACAAGAACGCTGGTTTTCATATGTGAAACCTGTCCACCAAGCACTGTTGAGTTTAAAGGAAAAAATAAGCCCTACCCACTCTAACAGTTTAGCATATAGCATGCATCTAGACCCACGTGGCTTCTTTCAAGAACTGAGTGTTTCCTGCAAATAAGTAATTTCTTCTGAAAGTCTTAGCATTGTCATCATTAAAACACCATAATTTGACATAAATCTGTTGCCTGGAAATCATCCAATATAAGCAAGAGTGACATTTATCACACGGTGACCCCTTATATTTTTGCAATTTCTATTTCAATTAAAGTGATATCAGGGCTTCTTCCAAACTGGCAACAGAAAAGAAGCATCAAAAAGTTTAAAAGGTTTATCAAACAAATGTAGTAAGACACAGTCATGAAATATACCTAAACAGAAAAAAACATTTCTAACAAGTTCAGACACTTTTCAAATTCCATTAACAATTGTCTTGGTTTTGGCTGGGATAGAGTTAAAATTTCTTCCTAGTGCTGTGTTTTGGATTTAGTATGAGAAGAATGTTGATAACACACTGATGTTTTCAGTTGTTGCTAAGTATCTTGTCAAGGACAACTACCCTCCAGGAAGTTACCAAGCTACTACCTTCCCAAGACTGGGAGGAGGGAACACAGCCAGGACAGCCAGCCCAGCTGGCTAACTGGGGTATTCCATACCATGTGACGTCATGCTCAGTATATGAATGGTAGGCGTGATCCAGGAAGTACCGATCGCTACTTGGTTATCGGTCAACATGGGTGGTGAGCAACTGCATTGTGCATCACTCATTTTATATATATTATTTATTATTATTATTATTATTATTTTCTCTTTTCTGTCCTATTAAACTATCTTTATCTCAACCCACGAGTTTTTTTCCTCACTCTCACCCTTCCGATTCTCTCCCTGCCCCGCTGAGGGCGGGGAGGAGTGAGCGAGTGGCTGCGTGGTATTTTGCCGCCTGCCAGGTTAAACGACAACACAATGTAATCAGAGTTGGACATTTCATTGTCATTTAGATATATCAAACGAGCTCTAACACCTATTCCGAGGCTTCAGGGCTTGCCAGGAGCTGCAAGGTACCCATCAGCCAACTGCTCCTTGCAAAAGCAGACCTGCAGTTTGCCTCTGGAAGAGACAAGCTTCTCTTCTCAGAAATTCACTACTAAATAAACTTTTTGGATAATATTCTTTTCCCCACATCAATTCCGGAATAAAGAGAGCAAAGTCTCAAAGCAACACCTGCTGACATAGCTCTTACAGTGGTAGATTTGCATCTGTTCAGTACACTCAGTTCTGTCACAGAGTGCCTGCAGAAAGGCTGGAAATGCTCTGTGATACAAGAGCATGCTCTGGATTCTCTGACTGCGCTACAGCAACTATCTGTACACTACCTACCTGTACATAGAAACCACCAAAAAACAGTGTGGCTACTAATAAAGTTTCTATTCTGATCAAGGGCTGGATGTCCCACACAATGGGTTAAGCTTACAGATACAAAGAAACACTTAACTGCATCTCATTTGTAGACCATGTATCACTTCTGTGAAGAACTGGGAGAGCTTTCCTTTGTAGACTTACTAAATTTACCTTTAGGAGACTATTCTATTGTATCACAGAGATTCCAACATGGTCCTTACACAGGGTTTATTACTTCACCTACCTTAGTAAACTCAGCAGGATCAAGCCGCTAACTCAGTCACTGTCCATAATCATCCACAGCGTTTAATGAACACAGGCTCCGGCACAGCTTTGACCCCCTGCCAATTAGCACTCTCCCAGGCAATGCTCAGACTATGGTACAGGGGCAAGCCATGGCTGTTCCAAATAGACAGCACAGATAAAGCCAACCTGTTTGCAGAGTGGACATAAGCCATGCTGTGCCAGTTGCTTTTACGGCCAGAAAGCAAGCTCTTATGCCTCTTATTTACCAGTTCAGGCATAGTCTAATAGTGCAATGGGCTATCAGAACTGTAGCTGCCAGTAAGCCACAGAACTATGGCTTTGCGCGCCACCTGCTATATGGAGTTCATTTTCTTTCATACTGTCCTCTGAGTATTCTGTGGAAGTTTTTGGTACTGTGTATGAACTACATTTGTTTTTCAGGGGGCAAGGCCAAAGAACATAGTCAAAAGATAAGGTATGCAATGGTCCTCAGACAGTTCACATTCAGATGAACTGGATTAGCCTCCAGGAAAGCAGTATCCCACACAGACAAACCTAGTACTGCTCAGTGATCCACACTGCCTTCACCAGCAGGCAAATTTCCTTCTCAGTCTGATAGTTTAAAGGTTTAATCCAGCATGAAAAAATTCTGTTCAATCATAGGCAGAAATTGAGCTCAAACTCAAGTCTTCAATTTGCACTGCTGTACTGAATATTACAGTTTTAACTGTGGAAACACATGGACCATTAAATTCTGGCTTGAGACTTCACCAATACCTGAAGAATGAGTTACAGTTGGTCTGTCAAACTCCAATTTCAGATGCATCTCTGAAAACGCTCTGAGGTTTTGTGAGCTTAAAGAGATTCATCAGTCATGCTTTTAATGCAAGGCTAGTAGCCTACTTTATTTTTCCCTGGGGTACATTAAAAACAAGGCAATAAGATAAACATCTCAGGTGGATGTACAAGTGACAGACAAGAAAAACAATGAAACATAAAATATTTGGACAAGTGCACAATTCAAAGACAAACTTACCAGAAAAGTTACCGAAGTTACCTAAGCATGAAATGTTAATTATTTTTAGTTATTAGTTTCCTTCAACAATGCTAGTATTTCACACTTCATTTTCAAATACTTCTGCTTGGACAAAATAAAATCCTCTTTAAAAATGCCTCATTTCTCCTCCAAGACCTTTATGAGAGTAGGCAGTACAAGCTGCCAGTGTGTTAAAGATCCCTTTTATAATAAAAGCCACTGGTGAGAGGACCCATCTTTTCTTCCAGTTCCTTTAAATATCCAGGTCTTGTTCTGCCATCCAATCAGTCGATGAGCCAACATTGTGGGAAATAAAGTGATTGTTTAAATTCTGCTGTTTTAGTCAAGATTTTAATTAAGTAAACGAATTCCCCAAGAGAAAAGTAAACACAATCCACTTGCCATTCTGTGACAACTGTTCCAAAATTCAGGGATCAACACCCTGCAACAAATGGATATATTCCATTTGTGGAATTCCACCTGAGCTCACACTTCTTTAAGAAGCTAAAAATTAGGACGGCCTCATGCTTGTGGGGCAGGGAGACACTTTATTAGCTGTAAAAAGAGGAAGAAGGGATGAATCAACCCTTCATTCTTGTTCTAATCTTGGCCTGAAACAGAAACAGAGCTAGAGAACTATTCCCAAAGGAAAAAGAAAAAGCAGCACACAATCCTTGGATAAAAATAATCAAACCATAAAACAACTCTCAGACTCTTGAAAATTTTACTTCGAAGCAACGTGGCAAGTTGGTGGGTGTATAATACACTGCACACTTGCATGCAGTTTTGCTACTTTGCCTTCAGCAGCTAAAGGCACCTTTCTAAAATGGTTTCTTCTACAAACATAAAACACAAAAGACGACAAGAGCTCAAAACTGAATGGCACACAACAGGGTGACTAGGCTCAGATGTGATCAGATCTGATGTAACCGGGCAGAATAGTCCGAGTAAAAGATGCTTAGCACAGTCAGTGGGTTTAACTTTCCATGCTCAGCTTTTGCTGCTGCTTAGGTTTCAAAAGCAAAATGCAAAATGGGTGTAAAACACCACCAAATCAGAACAATGTATTACTGTTAAAACAAGTATAAATGACACAAAAAAATGTCTAGATACATTGATTTTATCACTCAGGCAGCACTGCAGCAACATGTACAGACTCCTTCACAACACACAACTTTAAGAACAGACACCGAGGTTACAGAAACACAAGATGATATTCAAAATCCCCAAAATATAAATTACTCACTGTCGCAATGGTTGCCTTTTGAGTCATTGCTCCTTGCCTTTGAGTCATTTTCTTACTTACTCAGATGATCCATATCCATGAGAGTAATGAGCTTGTCCTCATTTGTACACATCAATCTTACAGCCATGCCAGGCATAGCAAGCAGTAAATCATCACAAAACAACTTAACCAAGTTGTACGATATTTTACACAAATAAACTCTTTCAGTGAATTCCATGCAACTTAGTGGCCTTTTAAAGGCAAGAAACAGAATCATAAAACATATGCAGCCTCAGGAGACAGGTAAATGAATATAAAAAGAACAAATGGTTATGCTGTTAAAAAAAAAATTCAGTGACCAAAATTGTAAGTAACTTACTGCTATGACCTGGGGAAACAAACTGGAGTTCCTACTATCAAGATTTTATAAGCTTTCTGCTGGGTGTGTTTAAAAAAAAAAAAAAAAAAAAAGAATACTGAGGTAACCACTGGATTCTAAGTTAAACCTGCATAAAACATGTTTAACATTTAAGAGATGTTTAAAGGAAATTAATAAAGTCATTAAATGAGCAATAAAATAATACATTGGGTAAATACTGCATAGAAGGGAAATTGGTAAAATACCTGGCAACTTGAGAGAAAAGGAAAAGAAATTGTCATCAGGGCCTGTAACAACAGTATCTGAAGTTAGATAGCTGTGTAACAAAAGTAAGTGAAAGTGTTCTCTGGGTAATCAATAGATAGAAATAGGTATGTTTAGACACCAATTTACAGAGCTTAGTGGGATGAAATATCTTTTCTACTCTGTTACTGTAAAGGAAGCCTAAACACTTATCTTAGCCTAGATGCCTAAATTAGATTAAAACTTTAATCCTAAGAGTAACTTAGGGTTGAGTGAACTGAAGAATGAAAGCTGAAGAGATAAGAGTGAATTCTGTCCTTTTAGCATATTCATTTTAGGAGAACAGAAGAACTTCTGAAGATGAGTATTTCTGGAATGAAAGCACCTGTAAGTTTGTTTCCTGTGACAGATTACTGTATATAAGAACAGGAGTTTTCCTTCACTTCTCTGAATTCACGTAAAGTCATTTCTAGTTTAAAAGCTTTAGGTAAATGGGTCTTTGAAAAAAAGTTACAGATCGCCAATTATGAGAGGCTGAATCCACACAAAATGCCTGCAGTTTGCCTATCTTGACCTTCTTATGCTCATCCCTTACTTCAGCTACATCAGCCCCTAGCTGACTTTTCTGATATGTTCCAAATGGGAGATGAGCAAATGACCATTTAAATTACTGCCTTTAAGAAATACCTTGGCTCTTCTAAGAATAAAGTACATGGTTCCAGTGCATAGCAATTACTTCTAAAATATCTCGAAGTTCCCTCAGCAAGAATGTGAAGAGATATTCATCATTATCTATTTTTCTTTGATTCAACTCTAAATGCAACTTTCAAAATAAATCTAAGCTTTCAAAACCCAGAAATTCAGCTGAGCTTACTACAACATTCTACAGTAACCTAAAGAGCAATATTTCCAAATTTCCTCCCTCTGTTTTCTCAAACATTGTTTTGATAAATACCAGCAGCCCTAGTTCCAAGTCCACTACCATACAAAACGAACATTTGGACCTCCCCAGCAATGCATAGCTCTGAACTACACAAATTCTTATTCGACCACAGACTTAGCAGTAGATAGCAAACACAATAATAAAGTCCTGGGATACTTCAGAATCACCTCCATTACAAGCTGCATTCACATGATGTTCATAGGGTTTCAGCAAGGCCAAGCTTGTTTTGCACAACACAATGCAAATATCTCAACTCAGTCCATCTCCCACTTGCTTACCCTGTCACCTTTCATCCTTGACTCCAACTCACAGTTGAAAGCTTTTGCAACTGATGTACAAGAGCCTGCCTTTACCTTCAGCTGTTGCTCTTGTGTGGCTGTCCAGAAATCCGACACATTCTCTACTGTAAAGTGCATAAGCATTTGCTGCACTTCCTCATAATCACCACCAGATAGGGAGAGTGGAGAGTTGGCACACAGTGAACTAGCATTCTCGTAGTTCATTTCATTGCACCACACTCACAAGATGAACACCCAGGAAGCTCAATGCACATGAGCTTTCTCATCTCTACGTCAGTATAGAGCGCTGTGTTAAAAACTCATTCCTACTTTTCCTACTACTTATCAACTATATTGTAAGCATTCTGGTCAAGTGTTATGGGAAAAATTTTTTATCAGTCTTAACATAAATTAAACCTTAAGTATGCTATCCCACCCAGTCTCTTATTACTGAGGCTGAGCCCTACAGGAAAAAATTAAAATGCACCAAACAACTTGTTTTGTAGTCATGTTAACTATTTAACTAACTTTTTTCCACCCAATTCAGAAACATGTCTGAAAAAAAAACAAACAACTTGATATATACTTGTAGCTGAAAAAAAAACCCAACAATTTTGAAAGTGAGTGAACATCTATTCTGTCTATCTAGCAAACTAATTGGTAAAGAACTGGTAATCACCTTGGTAATCACCAAGGTTTTCCTTGGCTATTTATCTTCTTGCACTGAGTTTTTGAAGTAAATAACAATACCTAGCATTGTTTTACTGTTTTAGAAGAGCAGAATTGCCATCTCAAATTTTTGCCTCCACATTTCCACAATGATATTGCTTGAGTTCTTTTAAAAATTATTTTAAAATAGATAGGCATCTTCATTAAATGCAGTATTTTATTCAAATTCACTTCCCACAGTACATGCACTTACTTCTATATTCACCTGTTTCACATCTTTTTCTTTAGAGGAAATTCATCATACTTCTCATCTCATGCATCAGAAAAGCTACGAAGAAAGTAAACTAACACTTCAGATTGGATCAATTTCCTACACTGCTCAGAGAACTCAGTTATCATGTGATACCTCAACATTTTTTTATCGCATATGTAATTTTAAGCCTGTGAGAAATCTTACTGACATCAATGGAACAGCTCAGTCGTGCATTCTTTCTGATTTGGACCTAAGCCTATATGTATATAAGTCACTCACACTTGCAAGTATCCAGTCCTGGATCTTATCTATTCTCTTATCCTTATCTTATCTATTTGGACTATAAACTTTTTCAGACCAAAACATTCTCTTTCGCAGTTTGTACTAAAAATAGCACCTCACTGTTCATGTAACAGTAATAACAAATAAATAAATCATAATCTATTTAATCCCCTTCGTTGTACTGCTCCTGAATTGACCTTTAGGTGTTCTTAACTTCCATGTTCTAATCCTTCCTTACACGAGCAATATTATTTTTTCTCTGCTGTGTTCACCTATCACAACAACAACAAAAAAATTCAGAATGTATTAACAAGAGTCAAAATACTACTTTGACAGATGACAATGTCCACATCAAATATCAACTATGTTCTAGATATGTAATATATACTTATCCAAATAACCAATTTAATATGTGAATGTTTCCCTACCGCATGTAAAAATGTGGCTTGTTCTTTTCATAACTAGCATGTTATATTTTGCTTTGTGTTCCTCCTAATTTAAGCCTTTCTATCCTAAATCAATCATCAGTCATGTCCTCTAGAGTCTCTCGCACACTGAAAAACATATCCATCAATACCAACTGCATGAAATATGATTAAGAGGCTCATTACATGATTCTCCTGAAAAAGTTCTATATAAATTCCCAAAGAAAATGTCACATAACGTCAATCACTGATAACTGAGCCTGCCGTAATTCATCTGCTCAATGAAATCTACCTAAATATTGTTTTTTAAGCATTTGCCATGCAACTAAAATGAATCCTGTAAAATGAAAAGGTCAGCTATCATTCATAGTTTAAGGGAACATATAGTTAAAGAAATGAGAAGAAATAAAAGAAAAACGGAGCAGCAAAATACACAATTTTATGCATAGTACTGATGTCTCGCGTATTACTGCTAGCAAAGCAAATTCCACTGTGGAGGCAGGGGATGGAGATCCATGGGGCGGCAAAGACACAAGGGTTATGGGTGTGTTAGAAACCATGGAAGCACCTCCCAATGGTCACGCAGGAATTAGGGTTTCTCCCCCCAAAAAGGTGGCGGGGTCAATAGCCCAGCTCAAGTGCATCTACACCAATGCACGCAGCATGGGCAACAAACAGGAGGAGCTGGAAGCAATTGTGCAGCAGGAAAACTATGGTATAGTTGCCATCAAGGAAACATGGTGGGATGACTCGCACAACTGGAGTGCTGCAATGGATGGCTATAAACTCTTCAGAAGGGATAGGCAAGGAAGAAGAGGCAGTGGGATAGCCCTGTATGTTAGGGAGTGTTTTGACTGTTTAGAGCTTAATGATGGTGACAATACGGTTGAGTGTTTACGGGTAAGAATCAGGGAGAAGGCCAGAAAGGCAGATATCATGGTGGGAGTCTGTTATAGACCACCCAACCAGGATGAAGAGGCAGACGAAATATTTTATAAGCAGCTGGGAGAAGTCTCACAATCACTAGCCCTTGTTCTTGTGGGGTTCTTCAACTTACCAGATGCCTGTTGGAAATACAATACAGTAGAGAACAAACAGTCTAGGAGGTTCTTGGAGTGTGTGGAAGATAACTTCCTGACACAGCTGGTGAGTGAGCCAACTAGGAAAGGCGCCCCGCTGGACGTGTTACTTGTGAACAGAGAAGGACTTGTGGGTGATGTGATGGTTAGAGGCCATCTTGGGCATAGTGACATGAAATGATAGAGTTTTTGATTCTTGGAGGGGGGTTAACAGAACTGCTACCTTGGACTTCCAGAGGGCAGACTTTGGCCTGTTTAAAAGCCTGGTTGACAGAGTCCTTTGGGAGACAGTCCTGAAGCGCAAAGGAGTCCAGGAAGGCTGGACATTCTTCAAGAAAGAAATATTAAAGGTGCAGGAGCAGACCGTTCCCACACACCAAAAGATGAGCCAGCAGGGAAGAAGACCAGCCTGGCTGAACAGAGAGCTTTGGCTGGAACTCAGGGAAAAAAGGAGAGTTTATGACCTTTGGAAGAAGGGGCAGGCAACTCAGTAGGACTTCAAGGATGTTGTAAGGTTATGCAGGGAGAAAATTAGAAGGGCCAAAGCCCAACTAGAACTTCACCTGGCTACTGCCGTAAAAGACAATTTAAAATGTTTCTATAAATACATCAGTAACAAAAGGAGGGCTAAGGAGTATCTCCATCCTTTACTGGATGCAGGGGGAAACACAGTGACAAAGGATGAGGAAAAGGCTGAGGTACTTAATGCCTTCTTTGCCTCAGTCTTTAATAGGAAGACCAGTTGTTCTTGGGGTACCCAGGTCCCTAAGCTGGAAGACAGGGATGGGGAGCAGAATGAAGCCCCCATAATTCAAGGGGAAATGGTTAGTGACCTGCTACACCACTTAGACACACACAAGTCTATGGGGCTGGATGGGATCCACCCAAGGGTACTGAGGGAGCTGGCGGAAGTGCTCACCAAGCCACTTCCAATCCTTTATCAGCAGTCCTGGCTAACTGGGGAGGTCCCAGTTGACTGGAGGTTAGCAAATGTGACGCCCATCTTCAAGAAGGGCCGGAAGGAGGACCCGGGGAGCTACAGGCCTGTCAGCCTGACCTTGGTGCTGGGGAAGGTCATGGAGCAGATCATCTTGAGCACCATCCTGCGGCACATACAGGACAACCAGGTGATCAGGCCCAGTCAGCATGGGTTTATGAAAGGCAGGTCCTGCTTGACTAACCTGATCTCCTTCTATGGCAAGGTGACCCAACTACTGGATGAGGGAAAGCCTGTGGATGTTGTCTGCCTTCAGTAAAGCCTTTGACACCGTTTCCCACAGCATTCTCCTGGAGAAACTGGCTGCTCATGGCTTGGATGGGCATACTCTTCGCTGGGTAAAAAACTGGCTGGATGGCCAGGCCCAAAGAGCTATGGTGAATGGATTTAAATCCAGTTGGTGGCCAGTCACAAGTGGTGTTCCCCAGGGCTTAGTGTTGAAGACAGTTCTGTTTAATATCTTTATCAATGGTCTGGATGAGGGGATCGAGTGCTCCCTCAGCAAGTTTGCAGACGACACCAAGTTGGGCGGGAGTGTTGATCTGCTTGAGGGTAGGAAGACTCTACAGAGGGATCTGAACAGCCTGGATTGATGGGCCAAGGCCAACTGTATAAGGTTCAACAAGGCTAAGTGTCAGGTCTTGTACTTGGGTCACAAGAACCCCATGCAACGCTACAGGCTTGGGGAAGAGTGGCTGGAAAGCTGCCCAGTGGAAAAGGACCTGGGGGTGCTGCTCGACAGCCGGCTGAACATGAGCCGACAGTGTGCTCAGGTGGCCAGGAAGGCCAGTAGCATCCTGGCCTGTATCAGAAATAGTGTGGCCAGCAGGAGTAGAGAAGTGATCATCCCCTTGTGCTCGGCACTGGTGAGGCTGCATCTCCAATACTGTCTTAGGGTTAGGATCGACATTTGAACCGAAGGACCATACGCTGCCCTCCGGCAGACACCAGGTTCGACCGTTCAAAACATCGAAACCTAAAATATTTTCATTATGATCTTTAATTGCAAAGCAAGTAGATGATACACGCTTCTCACCCAGGAGCCATAAATTAACTTTTGCAGTTTGGCACATAACACTTGCTCCGTTCACTCCAGTGATTTTAACTCTTTGCTGTCCGGGTTGTACACCCAGCTTCTCGGCATCTTGCTGTGTTAATATTGAAATTTGTGCTCCCGTATCTATTAAAAATTTTACCAATTGTTGTCGAGGACCAACTGGAATTAAAATATATTTTGCTTTAATGATGGGTCTAGCCTCATATTCAGAGGAATCTAAGGGGAACAAGGGGTCATCATTTCCCTCATCATAGTCATCAGGATCACCACAAATATCACCATCCAATTCCTCAGGGGATACAATTAATTTCCTAATCTGTACAATGTCAGGGGAATTGAGAGCCCACATAAGCATCATCTCGATCTTTTCTTCCAACTTTTGTGATTTCTCCTTTTCTTCCTGTAACTGTTTTTGCAGCTGCTCGATTTTCAAGGACAGTATTAATTCAGCTTCCTTTCTGCCTTCTATTTCTTCTTTCAGGTCCTGCTCCCTCCTATTGTTATTCTTTCTGTACTGATAAGCAGCTTCCAAACAGGTGCCTAACATTTTGCAAATAATTCCTTTTCCATCTTTTATATAGCCCCTAGCTACTTTTAGTTGTTTTTCCACAGCTTCCCAATCATGCCAATTATTACGAGCCCATTCTTCTGAGAATTTAAGACTGTTCAGTTTTGGGCCCCTCACTACAAGAAGGACATGGAGGTGCTGGAGCGTGTCCAGAGGAGGGCAACGAAGCTGGTGAAGGGCCTGGAGCACAAGTCTTATGAGGAGCGGCTGAGGGAACTGGGACTGTTTAGCCTGGAGAAGAGAAGCCTCAGGGGAGACGTTATTACTCTCTACAACTACCTGAAAGGAGGTTGTAGCAAGGTGGGTGTTGGTCCCTTCTCCCAAGTAACTAGCAATAGGATGAGAGGAAATGGCCTCAAGTTGTGCCAGGGGAGGTTTAGATTGAATATTAGGAAAAACTTCTTCACTGAAAGGGTTGTCAAGCCTTGGAACAGGCTGCCCAGGGAAGTAGTTGAGTCACCATCCCTGGAGGTATTTAAAAGATGTGTAGATGTGGTGCTTAGGGACATGGTTTAGTGGTGGACTTGGCAGTGTTAGGTTAATGGTTGGACTTGATGATCTTAAAGGTCTTTTCCAACCTAAATGATGTTTCTTTTAGTACACCACAGTGTCAGACAGTGATACATGACTACACAGCCCCTAAGAACTTACCAAATCAATGATACATACAATGCACTTGTTGCATTGCACTGTTAATACAATTCTTAGTATCTTTAGAAATAAATAATGAAAATTTAAGTAAAGAGCTACCCTACTGTTTCAAGGACCTAAGGATGTGACATTTTTTCCTGTTTGTATAGTGCACATTTTTTGGGGAGTAACCTAGCAAGAAAAAAGTAATTTTCTTAGTTGTAACAAGGCACAGGGTCTGTACTCCCAATCAAAATAAACAACAATATAAGCATTTGTTGCTAACAAATTACATTCTTGGTTTTGATAGTCAGATTTTAATAGTCAGTGTAACGTGTCTTCCCCAAATTCCTGCTTAGATGCACAAACATAATTTAAGACACAAGGAAAAAGGACAGATTGTAGTATACTACTCCTAAGGAGTTGCTGCATCATCACTAAAAAGACCTATATTCAAAAGTAGTTTAAGTTGTGCTGTAGAAACAAAATAATTCTACAATTTTCATGTGCAACCCCATACCAGAATAAAAAAAAATTAAAGTGAACTACTACAGCTACAGTAACCTTATTAGTTCCAATATTTCAAAATAAATGAGTTGTCATAGGTGGTCCTGAATACCAAAATTATTGTTTTCATTGTGGCAGAAAGCAAGGAAACTGAATTGTAAGGACAGTGCTATGCAAAGCTCTATAGAAATCTGCAGTAATGTACAGTCTGTCCCAACAACAGTCACTCTTAAGCAGGAGTGCCTTTTGGAATATAAAGGGAGTAGCATAACTAAAACCAGATTTTTTTTTCAGCACCTCCAGTCAAGCTCAGAAAAGCATGAGTCACATTTGCAAATTTTGGCTTAAATTGGTTTAACGCTTCCCAGTAAATGCATAAGCCTATTGTTCGTGTCCTTTGGTGATCTTAGCAAGTGATATCAAAAGCAAGCCCAAAATAAAACTGAAATAAAAGTCAGTTAGCTCTTGAACTAGCACTGTAACTACCACAATACATTTCATTCAGGGAGGCAAAGCTTCTTGTGATTTCGTTTTGCAGGAAAACCACGATCAAAACTTTGACACCTTTAAGCAGCTTATTTTTAAAAGCATACTTCATACAGTACCATCAAGACAAGTTTCTCACCTCAGTGCATACCAGCCATAACTAAATAGTTGTACAGCAAGGCTTAATCTAACAGAACTGGAGTAACATAATCTTAGTCATTATTATAACTAGCTTCTTAAGAAGCCATTTATAATGTGATGTAAATGTCATTAGACACCGACATCCAAATGTTCTAACCAATAGTAAACTATGACAGTTATCTTCTATTCTGCAACATAACTGCAAAAGCATACTTGCTATGTGAGAAGCCTAATGTTGAAATTTGAAATGGTTTGTTTTATGAAGGTTTGTACGAGATACCTTTCATATCTAGCCCATTTTATGTGGGTTAGAACTAAATACCCTTCATATCTTTTAAAACAATCCTATTTTCCACTATGATTACAAATCCTGCTTTCCATTAAGAATATAGCATAATTTTGCTAAAGAAGTACCCCTAATTCCCACTAACATATTTATTGTATTATTTTATACAAAGGCCAAAGAATAAAACCAGCTCACTGACCATTTTTCTTTGGTCTTCCACATCCTTTTAATGATAAAACTTACAAAAGTAATGAAACACTAACAATTTGCTAAATAAAAGAAGAATGACTTGACTAACCAAGATTGTGTTAATATTGCAGTCATTTGTCACAGTAGCTTTTATCCTCAGCTGAGCTCTGCCTTCCATCAGCTATGTCCTCTGGAACAAATGCCTCTACAAAATCATGTCTTCATTTTATTTTTAGTCGTCTACATTTGACTGTGCTCATTTATCCTTTGGCTCTTCCTTCATCTCCAACAAACAAACCCCGCCAAACCAACAGACCATGATGATCTCAATTTAATTATGCCCATAAATTCTATAGGCTTGACACCTACCCCTTCTGGGTTGAAATCTAACTCTGGCAAGGTAGATCCTTAAGTGCCAGGTATGACAGCTTATGAAAATGCCGATGGACATTTCATAACATGTCCTAATACTCAGTAATTTTGATTTCAAATGGGCTTTATGTACATTTGTTGCCTACTTGTATAGCTGGTACACTATAACCTTGTAAGGCCAGCCTCTTATTTCATCAGTGGCTGAGAACGCCACATATGTCTACGCAGAAGGTCTGCTAATTTGATTTTTGCACACATATAAATGTAAAATTGTTTTTATACATATAAAAGTAATAGCTGCAGCCTACTGATGAACAGGATGTTATGCTGGGCTCTAACCATTACTTTTCCACAAAGTAGATTCACAAAAAGCTTTTGACAAAGGCCTTCAAAGGCCTTGAATGCAAACTAGGCAAGCGAGAAAAGAGGAGAGATCTTTGCCTGGATAAGTAAGTGACTGAAGATATAAAACAGTGAACAAGAAAAGAGCAAGCCAGTTTTCACAGGGAGTGATGATTCCAGTGGAGCATCTCAGTTTGAGCTGTTCAGAGAAGATCTAGACAAAGGTGAGAGCAGGGTGGCTAGAAAGTCCACTGAGACAAAGCTATTCAAGTTAGTAAGGACATGGGCAAAATGTGATAAACTGTAAAAGGACTGTATGAGATGAGTGGTTGGCTTATAAAATGGCAACTATAAAATTAGCATATGAGAATTTAATGATAAAGTCTTCCCAGTGCTCATCAATAGTAAAAAAAAAAAAGAGTAATCGAAACTTAGAAATCGTTATGCAAGAGAGAACAAAACAGAAATCAAACCTATGCCTATGCAGTAATCTATGCTTTGCCTACTGCTGCACGCAATTCTCTTACCCTCATCTCGCAAAAGATATACTAGAGCTGTAAAAACTTCAGAGAAGTCATCAAGAATATGCAACAGCTTCCATTTGAGTAGCACCTGAGTAAGTCAGAAGTCTCCAACCTGGAAAAGAGATGATTGAGTGCCATGAGAAGAATACCTAGGAACTGATGGTTTGATGTCTTTTCCAATAGAACTAGAAGGAATCAAGTGAAACTGGCGGAAATTAGCTTCAGAACAAACAAAAATTAGTTCTTCACACAAGTGGGCCACCTTGTTAGAGAACACAGTGGATGAGAAATCTTCCACAGGCTCAATAGGAAAGAGGATAAAAGCTTGGATGAGAGACCTATTTAGGATTGCTGAACAGACAGTAATCACACCCTGCTCAGGAAATGCCCATGAGCTGAAAACAGCTGAGGAATTCTCAGGGATACATCACATACACTTAGCCTGCTTTTACTCTTTTTCTCGAGGTATCACAAACAGCTACTGCTAAAGCAGCTAGCCAATGATCCAACACAGTGTGGCCATTCTTACGTTCTCACCCAATGCTGTTAAGGGCATCTCCCTCTTTTGAGGCACTACCTATTAAGTAGGAGATAAGGAGGCAGTTTAATTAATTCAGCACTTGCACATTAGGTCATCCAGGAAGAGTGGATTAGGACTTAGAGAGGTTTTAGATATCGAAGTTTGAAAAGAGGTTGACTTAGGCAGATTAACTCCTGCTGAAGATAAGCAACCAGCAGCATTTTACAAAGATGTTCAGGACAGTCAAATGTAGAGGTTCCACTGCTTAAATCCAACCTTTTAATAGATGAAGGACTACAATGATGTGAATGCAACTAGCCAATATCACATTTCTGTCTACTAAAATGAAGTTGTTAACAGGGTGTAAAAAACCAGCACTATTGAAAATGAAGCAATTGAAGAATTAGAAAGATAAAGAAAGATATTTCCTCTAAGACTTCCAACGAGCATGTTGTGCAACACAAAAGGCAAAAGTATGTGCATTGTGATGGGCTTCTTATACAAATGAAGAGGAATGCAAGAAACCCTGAGGCAGCATCCAAAAGCAAAACAGCTATTTCAATAGTGTTAAAACTTCCTAACACGGTGTTAGGGTTGTGTTTTTAGCAGTCTTGCCTCTTTCTTTGGATACTTCTCATGCTATTGAAATGGTACGTGGGTCCTACTCACTGAAGCTAAAAGTGACACGCTGCCCAAATAATTCACTCAGGTGGTTGGAGCAGAAGGTGTTTTCAGCTTCACTACACCCACAGAATAATAGCTTTAATTTCTCCTGAGGTTGTGTAGGAAGATACTGATGGAGACTGCGAAATACAGAATAGTGTCTACTGCATCCAACAATGTTCTAAAATATAAGACTTCTTCACCAGACTATATAGAAGAAAACAGGTGTGAAACACTTCTCTACCACAGGTCTGCTCCACTTAGCGACACAGAAATCGCAGCTGAGCCCAGCCCAGCTTCAGAACTCTTGCTATAGCAGCACTGCAAAATTGAACTGAGGTAGTCTGGAGCAAGCAAAGAAGATGGCAAAGAAAATTGGCAATTACAGCAACACAGCTGCAATGACTCCTTTCTGTCCTGCTTTTAAACTGAGAAAATGCATCAATTGAATAGTAACCAAACACCACATATTGTTATAACACTAATTTAATTAGAGAGAATGAGCGACAGCCTCCTATGACCTATTTCACTGACTGCAGAGTTGATTCTGCTATACTTACTCATGGTGCATTTACTAAACACGTAGGTACTTCAAAAAAGAAAAAGAAAAAAAATAATCAAGAGGATAACTGAGAGTATAAGACACCATATTGTCTACCATCCAGCAGTGGCAGAATTGCAATTAATTCATTTACATACTATGAGAATTGCAACAGAAACATATTTACTCTGACAGCATAACAACTGCTGGGAATTTGAAAACAGAATTCAGAAAAGAGAAGAGTCTTGTAAATGTTTTTGATAGCACCCACGTAGCTAAGCTGTGGGAATTCTGTCTGCAGCAAAGGAAAATTACCTCAGACTCTCACAGAATAAAAAAACATTAATTGTAAAGATAAGGATGAACAAATTAAAATAACCCAGATACACTCCCTTACTTTGTCCACTTTGAAAGAATATTAAATATTTATTTATAAAGCTTTAAAAAATTTGCAAACCATTTTTGTGTATACTTCAGAAGTAAAAAAGTCTGTTCAGATAAATATTAGAAAGGCTTTTATACAAGCCACCTCACAATTGCCCATGCTACATTACTGCCAACAATTTGATTAAACTTAGTAAAACTACTGACAATGCCTATATCAAACAATATTTTAAGAAATGAAGGAATGTCCTGTCAGCTGTAACTGGATTACTGAATAATTAGTAACAAAACTCTAATTAGTATTTAAACCTTTAATTATGCTAGAAGGACAATTTAAAAAAAAAAAAAAATTATTTTTTCCAGGCCTCCTCTTATTTTAGGCAAGTTTTTTTCCCAATGAGAAGCAAGCAGCACTGAGTTCTCATTTCTTTAACAGGCGGTGTGTAAGTGAACATGTTCACAACACCAGACACTATGAATCTTCAAATATCTTCTGCATTGTTGGCATCACCCAGAACCATGTGCATTGGGCCACATGTAGCTGATTTCACATGCAGAAGAATTAAAATATAGTGCTAAACAGTTAGACAGCATGCTGAAATAGTCCTTAGATTTCTTACAGCATCACTGTATGGTAGTGAACACTACGAGGTCAAAAATTGCAAGCCTGGAACCACTACTAAGATTATATTCCTTCCCAGGTTTGCAGTTAGTATTCTTACACAGGAAGAATGCATTAAAAAAAAAAACCCAAAAGAGATCAAAAAGAGAGTTAAGAAGGGGAGAAAATAGTTTTATCTCAGTATTAAGCATATTTAAAAGAGACATCTTTATCAAAGTTCTTAGACAAGAAAACTGCTGGTGTGACAGTAAATGAGAATACTATATCATGTTCTGAAGTTTTGTAGGGTGACTGGGAACTGCTTCTGAGTTAGGGTATTGATAATGGAGAATGGCACAGGACAATATGAATTAGTACAGCAAAGACAAGAAATGAATTGGTCAAAAGTCCTGAGTCTTCTGAAACTGTGGGGAAGAATGTTAAGAGTAAGAAGATGGCAAAGATGTATAAGTAAATGAGAGATACCACTCAGCTGTGATATTACTAGTTGTGCATAAATCATGATGGCAGCAGAAAGATTGCTTGGTATTTCATGGAAAATGTTTCAATTTTCATAAAAGTTATCATCAGTGAGAGCACAGATAAGAAGACAAGGATGCAAGGAATCGTAACAGGGTGCACGGTTTGCCACCTCTGGGATATTCATCTGACATCTCTACAATTGTACATCTGCATCCTGTAGTTTATCTGTTGTATGTGGATCAGTGCATCATGGATGTGCCAGATTTCCAAACAAACAGTAGTTCTGTAGTATGGTTACATGGGAAAGCTGCTGAAGCTTGTAAATAATTAATTAAGATACCCTGGGAATTGTTATAACATGATATTCTGATAAATTGATTTTTAGAATAGGAAAGGAATGGATGGTCATGAACCAGTGGGCATGAACTTGAGATAAATGAAGTGTCTTTCAAACTGTAAAAACTGTGCCAAGTTCCTCAAAGATCATGTCCTAAGTTAACCTATCCTAATTATAATATGAAAACCACACCTCCACTGCGGAAATCTCCCCCTACCACATTAATACCCCTACTCAGTGAGCATGTGTAGTTAAGGTTGAGAATGACAAAGCAAAATGGTAATGAGAAAATTGTAATAACCAAGCTGTTTGTAGAAGGGACGGTAGTTAGCCGGTTTTAAGATATAAATAAGGACTTGTTTTGTATTTTGGTGTGCTAGCTTTGTGGAGTTACCACTTAGCACCCATCTCTGCACAGACATGAAATAAATATCTCGGCTCTGTGTGTGAGATTGCCTTATGGCACCCCGGGTAACAAACCCTGTTTGAGGGACAACAGTTCCACCTATGGTCCTTCTCTAGCGCCAAGCCATACATGGCTAGGTATGACTGCTTCTGAACAACTAACAGACTAGCTTTCTAACTTGAGCGCTAAAGGAGGATTTTTGTACTAAGAGTCAGGTTCACAAATAGGCTTGCTTTCCGTGGCCCTCTTGAATCCTTGCAAGCAGTACACAGATTTTCCCAAGTCCATTATGATAGTCTGCATAGTTTGGATGCAACACATACTATTCCTATAGTACTCTCCTACTACACTTAAAAGAACATTGGACTTCAGCCTGTACTGTCCCAAACAAGTGTGTACTAGATATGTGTTCAGGACTTGGTGAAAAATAGCGTTGGCTCAGAATCTACCAGATTTTTGCACTTCCCGAGTCCTTGGTCGATCCTGAAAGGGTAGGTTTCACAAAAAAAATATGCATGGGGAAAGGGGAGACATGGTCATTTCAGCCACAGATCGTATCCATACCACATCAGTTTACACCTACATTTTTAGTACCTTAACACAAAAGCAGAGCTTCAGTTTAACTAAAATGTTCTAGGAATACTGTCTTTATTGTTTTAGTTCCACTGTGAATCATAGAACAGTTGAGGTTGGAAGGGACCCTGGAGGTCATCTTGTCCAATCCCCTACTCAGGCAGAGCCAGTTGCCCAGGACTGTGTCTAGATGGCTTCTTAATATCTCTGTGGATGGAGACTTATCTTAAAGGTCTTTTCCAACCTAAATGATTCTATGATTCCACAACCTCCCTGGGCAACCTGTGCCAGTGCTCAGTTACCGTCAGGGGAAAAAAGTGTTTCCTGACATTCAGAGGAAACCTCCAGTGTTTCCAGTTTTGCCCATTGTCCCCTGTCCTGTCACTGGGCACCACTGAAAAGAGCCTGGCTCTGTCCTCTACACACCCTCCCTTCAGGTATTTGTATACAGTGATAAGATCCCCCTGAGCCTTCTCTGTTCCAGGCTAAGGAGTTCCAGCTCTCTCAGCCTTTCCTCACAGAAGAGAAGCTCCAGTCCCTTCATCATCTTTGTGGCCCTTTGCTGGACTCTATCCAATATGTCCATGTCTCTCTTGTACTGAGGAGTCCAATAAAGGGCAACTATGGGTTATTAACATATTCTAGTGGCGATCAACTATACGTATTACATAATGAAAAGCTATAAACAAACGTTTCAGTAGTATTAATTAGGATAACATTGTTTGATTTACAATAATTAATTATTTTCTTTTGGAGGCTTTTCCTCCATAGTAGACTTCTGTTGCCTTTATATTTACAAATTATATTTGGCAAATATGCCAAATTGCATTTGGCACTGCCTTACTTGCCCAAGTTGCTCAGAACTCAACAAAACCAAAATCCATTCCAAACATCGATTTACATTTGTGAATTCTACTTACAATAGCTTATATACAAGACAGAGATGCAATTGAACAACAGAGCCAACCAGTTCCCTCAATCGAAGCAGAATCTGTTGTTCAATTGCATTTCCTTCTTTTTGTTATCTTGTTCACAAAGATTGGTCCAACTTAGAACTTCAAGTTTCAAATTCATTAAAACACTGCTTTTGGGTGCAAGTTGCAGGTAGACAACAGGCATATGGGAATTCACTTCAAGTTACCTGCTAGGTAATTATTACAAGCAGGTAATATCCTTATGAAGGGTATACTTTGAATGATTTCAGTTAAAGAATCTGCAGTAATTATAAAAAACAAACAAACAAACAAAAACCCATCTACAGCATTTAACAAGAGCAATGATTCTATATGTTTGGGAAAAATGAAAAAAAGCATTAGTTTAGAAACAATGTTAGATGATGCAGTGTATCTATGTGACTGAGATCTACCAAAGCTGTGTTAGGCAATTAACACGGACGAAATAGTTTAGTTTCTCCAATATATCATAATTTCCAACTGAAAAAATGAAATTAAAATAATCCCCGGAAAAAGTTTAGACGTGTAAGAAGAGGAAGTATTTCTAAACCTACACAGAAAGCTAAAAGTGAGGGTAAGAGCCTCTTTTGGCACAAAAGCCTCAGTAATGACTAGATGTTAGTAGAACAATAGAGTTGATTTGGTCCAATGGGAAGAGTTAACATTTTAAAATGTTACTGATTTCTAAGTAGCATCACTTCCAGGGTACAATAGCAAGGAAAATACTGTTTATTTGGTACGCGCACATCAATACTAAAATACTGAAAAACAAAATCACATTATACCGCAAAAGCAGCAGGTAATTCTGATTTCTCAGAACTAGGTCCTCCGACCTATCCTTAAGATGTGTTAGGGAGAGCCTCTTCCCCTTTATGATTCATGTAACAAGACCTCAAAAGCTGTTTGCATCATAGAGTCTTTCATACCTCAGGGATTTGTTTATTAAAATTAATTCTCTAACCTTATCGAGAAACAATGCAATATATTGCAAAATACAGACAATCAGCAATGTTGTGTACACAGAAAGAAATTATCTATTGACTGACAGGGAGGAAAGACAGCACAGAAAAACCCTGAAAATAAACTGCTTAAGAATCAACTGTGACAGTTATAAGTACAAAGTCTGTATGTAAAATTAATATCTACCAGTTCATTTCAGAGAAGAAAGATTCTTTTAAGAATTGAACATGCTCATTGTGGAAAAAATTAGAATATTATTGACATTTTAAAATCTATTCTAGTTAATTGATATACTTTTGTTCATCCAGATTACATGGAAAATCTGCACCTTTTTGAGAAAGATCAAAGTCCTGTGACTATGAACCCACTCAAATGAAAAATAAGGAAGAAGAAAGGAGGAGTTCTGACTGGAAAACCAATGCATTTTGTACAAGAAAACCTTGAGGTTATATAATCACCTGCCAACACTGTAAATGCCTACTAATGAAGTCATGCAGTAACATTTCATTTTGCTCCCAGAGGGGAAAAAAGAAAAAGAATCTTTTAATTGGAAATCACTTAGCTTGCTAAAGCTATCACAATGCACACGTACTCACTTACTCAACTGCCTTGTCTCACTGCAATAGACTGAGACAAATAGCAAATTACAGCATGTCATATGGAAAAGTTTGCCCAAAATGCTGTTTGTTGCTTAAAAAAGAATTCATAAAAATACATATGTTTACTATTCTTTATACGAGTCTTTGAGGGTATGGAGCTGACTACTGTATTCCTTAGTTCATTTTGAAAGAAGAGGTCCTTCAGGAGATGCTGAACAGAAAAATTGAAACCCGTAATTTTCAAGTGTCAAATCTTGCAATTTAACACTGTACTTTTAATGCAGTCTTTCTACACAATTTCCTAAGGGCTTTTTTTCTTAAAATAAAAACCACAACATTTTGGAGTACAAATGTAACAAACTCCCAAATCGGGCGCTATGCTTAGGATTTAAATTCCACTCTTTCAACACAGCTGGAACTACAAGACTAACTATACCAACTGGAAGAAGGGATGGCAAGCTGTTACCCTAGAAGCCTGGCCCTTTGTATTTTGCTGATGCTCAGGTCTCTGGCTTGTCTTAGAAAAGCAACTTAAGATTTTACTCCAGACTACAACCTCAAAGAAAAATTGATAAGGCAACATCTGTTTGACCTTCTCCACTATTCCACATACAATGGCTCCAATTCCCTCAGTCTGTAATTATCCTTCAAAAGCATTAACAAACTTTTCTTTGCAGTAAAAGAAAGAAATAAGTGGCAATTTGAAAAAAATATGCTGCTCAGCTTACTTGTTATTCTCATCAAGAAAACACCACAAGTTCAGAAGTAGCTCCATCCAAATCAAAGTAGACACAGAACATGCAGAAAACCATAAAAGGGCTCTGTAGAAAGCAAATATCCAGTCTCTTGTACAAGCTGTTTTACAAGAGTGGCAAAAAAGAGAAAACAAACAGAAAAAATAATGCTGATTCATTCTGATAGAGCCCTGTGTAGAACTGAACATATTTTTTGAGTAATCTGTGAGATCTTAAGAATTGAACAACAGCCTCTCCAGATAGAGCTGAAGGAAGGATGGTATATTAATCAAATCTATAAGCCATAGAAACCAGAAGCTACGGTAGGCAAGTTCTTTGTGTCACACTGATGTATAGTGGTGTCATCTCAGTTTTATTCAAGGCAACTCCAACATCTGATGTTCCCAGAATCCTGTCCACTGCAGTTCTGTGCTTATATGGAAAAAAGATCTCACAAAAATTAGTGAAAGGTAAGTTTCCCATGGCAATGGCTTCTTCAGGGTTAGAAAATCTGCAAGGTTCTTCCAAGAATTTCTCCAAGAAAATCCAGAAAAAAAAAAAAGGGTAGAAATAATCTTAGGTAATTTTAACAGCTAAATTGGAAGTATGTGAGTCTAGTCTTTATGACCAGTTGAGACAGATCTGGCACTTCCAGATGGTGATTCATTTCATTCTAAATAAATCTTTTATCCCCCTTTGTCATCCTCTGGAAATGCCCATTTCTTTTCACTGACTCTGAATGAAGATTGGTCTCATTCTCCTAAATCTTAGAAAATGAATATTCGGGTAGCTCAAATTAGGCAAAACCCCCTAGATATAAAAACATTAATAATCTCTGTTTAAATACAAAACATTATTGCTTTTTAATCAATCCTTGCTTTTTTCTAAATTATTAGGATCAGGAACATAGTATATAGTAACTGTTTTGCCATCTTCCTACATAACATAAATCTCATTCTACAATTTTCTAACAAAGCTTTTTGTCCATTGATAGAAGAAACTGTTTGGCTGATTTCAGAAAGCACAAGTTCCATATCTATAGCTGATACTTAAAGTCTGAAGAATATGTCCTATCAAATTATAAAAATTTTGAGGCAGATCAAATTACTAAATGCTGCACAGATCATTCTCTCAATAGCAATTAGGAATTTGATCTATCATAAAACTGGTTTTTTTCTTTTCCATAGGGCATTAAGATTTTAATTTGCAATAACTGTTCAGCAAATACCAAGTAACTCAACTGGAAATAACAAGGTGAGTCACAGTGCCCCAAATGTCAAGGTCAATTGATAAGTGACCAAAGTAGAAGCTGTTTCTACCACACTGCTTGAACACTGGTACAGCTGCCCACTCTATGATGTTTCTATGCACAAGGTACGATGAGCTCTGGAAGGAATGTATGTCACAGGTGCAGAGGAATGATATGGCACCCTTATTAAAATATTTCAATCAAACCAGAACAGCAGTCCTGTAGTATATCTATCATCAACAAGTATATATCAACTTGCTAGAGCTAGAGATCTCCAAAATCCCTCTCTGTGCACTGGGGTAAAAGGAAAAAAGTGGTAAGCGATCTGTGTTACAGCAGGCCAGGGCACCATGACAGAGCAATATTAGCAGCTATGGCAGTACAGAGTTTGCAGTAGCAGAACACATAAGCATGCAGACAAGCTCAAAAAATGAGCGATCAATTGGCTCAACATCATCACAGTGAAAGTAACAGTTAACAATGTTTCTTAAATACACAGAATAAATTAAGTCTCAATTCTAACCAAAAGAGAGTTGACAAGAAGATAAAAATTCTGCTCAGGTGATTAAGGATATAGAACAGTTGTCATACACTGTATTACTATTGTAACAAAACATAAAAGTCACCATAAAGAAGTTCGTAGCACTACAATTACAGTGTAGGCAAAATATTAAACAAACTTACTTTGTTAGAGAAAGCAGTAAATTAATTTCAGCTTTAGTCTCTGAATAACAACAGGATGACTCACACCTAAAAACACCAGTCAACTAAAAAGCTATAGGCAGTCCAACATTTTGAACAGGTACATTATAATGAAGCTTAGTAGAATTGTTTCATATGAAGAATGCTCTTCCTATTAGAAAACTCAATTTTTCAGTTACTGCAATTTTAGCACCTGGGTTCAATTTTCCATGCTGAGTATCTGAATTAGATTTCCCAGGGAATATTTTACCCTTTACATTTCAGAAACATTTGTTTCTGAAAATAAGTTTTATTACGCTTAAAAAAATTGCTATGGCCTCCTTTTTGAGAGTAACCATTTACATCCCTACAAAAATCCACTCTCAGGCTGACTTAAATTGCATTTATTAATATTTAAATTTCATCTCCCCATCCTTCCATGCTCTAATCACAACTATCTCAAATGTCTGGGTTCTAAAAAAAAAAAAAAATCTTCCACTTTCTGACTTTACTGGGGCATAAGATTCATAGAAGATGTGTACTGCCTATCTCTATTGAGGGGGGGCGGGGAAGGAAGACTAATCATAAATAATGATAAAGAACTTACATTATGTTCTTAACATTTCTTTCCTATGACATATATGTGGATATTTAAAGTTGTATACTCTACTAAATATGCAATAATCGTGAATTTTCTATAGGTTCAAATTTAAAGCTTGTTCAGTATGATATCTATAATCATCCCTGCCTCCCTCGGGGTAATTTTTAATATTATTATATAAAAATTAAAAAATCTTTGGACTTACTCGGAAGTAGTCACTGCAGGCTGCCAGGACTGCTTTATGTGCGTGGAATTTCTGCTCTTCAGCAATAAGGGTGATATCACAAAGTATGCCATCACTTCTTTGTTGGTTCAGGGCCGCCAGGACAGCATCATTATGGGAACTGGACTGACAAAGCCTCTGACCTGTCAGCATTTCCTGAACGCTGAGAGGGGAAAGGGGAAAGATTTTGTCAAAAAAATGTAGGAAACAAGCAGATTCTGTCAGAAATATAGAAGAACTTTTTCTAAGACGAGATTGTTTGATAGTTCTTGGAAAGAAAAAAAAGTCATGAACCCTGTCAGGCAAAAATCTTTATACGGTATAGACATCACAAGAAAAGCTCAGTATAATGAAGTATTATGAAACCTGATTATATACTTGAATTTAAAAACCTCAACTGTTCTGATTTTCATTTGCTGCACTGGAAGTCAGCTGGACTCATAGGTTTAATTCAGAATCATTTTAGAATTAAGTGAGAAGAATAAAGGACGTAGGCCAATGGAGCAACAGAAAACTAAGTGGCTCAAACTGATGTGTTAGTGGAAAGGAGTATGTATCTATCTATGTAACTAGCCCTACTAAAAAGAATGAAGACTCATGGTCTCAGGTGGCTGTTTAAGTCTGATACCGCATTACTGAATGTTTTCAAATAATTTCAGATCATTCACATTTATGAACTGTTGTGGGGTTTTTTTGTTTATTTCATATTGGGGGGGGAGGATGTTTGCTTGTTTTTAAAATGCTGAGGCCTTCCACCACCTCCGAGTATCTCTTTGTATGAATACAAGATTTCCACGTCATCCAGCCTAGGATTGTCTGATTGCAGCTTCCTTTTCTACAGCAGAAGGAAGAGACAATATAACTGTCGATGCAAACAGAAACAAATCAAACAAATCTGCAAATCCTCTTTGGCACAAAACAAAGCAGTTTATTTGAAATCTGTGAGACTATACCAATTCATATTGCCTGAGAATCTAGGTCTTTATAGAAGGTGAGTTATAGAGAGTCATTCGTGAGTAAATCAAAGTGAAGGTATAAATTTTTTTTTGATTAAGGGGTAAATAAGCTATTGTCTTTCCACTACAATCATGTAATTCACTCCATACACATGCTATGCAGCACCTGTGTGGCTGCTATATTCTCCTTTCCCATCAACACACACTCTGTACTGCCTATCCCACTGCTGCACCCTGGGCATCTGTAAACTAATGCAGACCTGCCTTGCAGTCTGTTTGCTCTAATCTAACCTAATCTTTTAAAAAGATAAGAACTAAGACATTACTTCCAGAAGAAGGATGGCCAAAGTGGAATATACAGGAATAACCTGTATCTGAATTTCACCCCCTCTCTAATAATTTAGGTTTCACACATGGACATACCCTACATAGTTTCAAAATGATTCATTCAAATGATGCTTTTTCCTTCAGCTGTTCTGCTTGTGGAACCCCACGGATATTCTAAATGACAATTATCAAGAAATGTAACTTGTTAAAATACAAGGGAATTATTTCTAACAATTATTTCCCTTCTGTAATTTCTATAGCAAAGTGACTAAATCAAACTAGAGCAAGTCTAATAAGCTAATTACATCTAGAAATGGTTTCTCTTTATTTCTGTTTTTATTAGTCTCTCCCCCAATGTTGTGAACCAAGACCTTCATTCCTCTTGCTTTTTTCACAATCATCCAGAGGTGAAAGTCCTTTTCCACAAGAAAAGGACTATTTCATTCAATAGAAAACAGATCAGAGGGACAAGGCACAAAGGTAATTTTTATGAGGAAATCTTATATATATAAAATCAAGCATCTGTGGTTTTAAATTGAGCTCTATCATAATCCTTTTCTCAATTCAATTACCAAAGTGAAAATCAATTACCTGTAACCATTGGGTTAACAACATATGAAGAATGTATACACATGCAAGGCAATTTAACTGGAATTTGTGAATGAAAAAGCACTGATTCATTAAACATAACATGGTCACTTTGTAGTGACATTGTCCGTTGATAAACTCAACAGCAAATGCAAGGAATTCCTGATTCTCTTCTGCTGCAGAAGCATGGCAGGGAAAGGGGAACAGAACTGGAATGATAACAATGTCCCAGTAATATCAGGTAGATCTCTGAGCTCCCAGATCAGCCCATGAGTGTCAACTACTCTGTAAAACAGAACAACTACCAGCATATCAGACTAGTGCAAGGTTCTGCAGAAAAGCAACTAGATTAGTAAATTCTGCTGAGTGTTCTGCTTGAAAGTGCTCCCAGAAACTAATTAAATTACAAAGATCAAAGTCTCTGATGAGACAATGGACAATACAAATAAATGAGAAAGGATAGACTGGCAAGTACATATAGATGATTAAGACTCTATAAGAAGGAAAGAGGCAGAATGGGAGATTCTGGAAGGCAGGAAAATGAGTTGAGAGAACGCTTTGAAGTAATTTCAAAGAACTGGAAGAGCAATATATGTCCTGAATAGTCGAACACTATACACACCAAAAATGATCACCAGCCACCAATTGAGATGCATGAATGTAAAATGCCAGTTGCTTCCACAATCAAAAATTCCGCATATAGACAAAGGCATAAAAAAGATAACATATGAAGAGACTGTGGGTCCCAAATCAATCCCAGGTACGCTTCTCTTTGCTAGAGATAAGTGGCAACAAGAATGTAGTATTTCGCAGATTATAACATGGATATGTATTTGACAATGTGAATCCCTACCTAATGAACAAAAATATTAGTTTCACTGTTCTACTCTCAGTTAACTGATGCTTTGGTAAACATCATCCTAAATGTGAATGACTTCCTACACGCTACCAAATACTATACCTCAGGCACCTCTCAGATGGCATCTTTCAGTTTTGCTCTTCTGAATATCAAAGTTTATAATCCTGTAGGGAAAGCAGCAAGCATTCCAGCTAAAAAGAGAGAAAGGAGAGGAACATTAAAATTCAAAGCATACACAGCCTCAGCCTTAAAGATCAATACTTTCAGGATGTGTAATTCAAAAGCAACTTTCTTCAATCCTTCTACTGCAGAAAGACATACCATATAGATTAGATGCATGTGAAATTTTATTGGCTAGATTGAGTACAGTCTGAAAGTGGCCTTTCCTCTAGCCTTTTCTAGAAATTCATACCCTACCATCTGAAACTCCTGTATCTACTGCCCTTGAGGCATGTTTCCTTTCTGCAAACTCAGGAACACATATTATTTCAAAAAAGTGGAAGAGTGGTGAGGAGGGAAATATCTTCCCAAAAATTCTTCAATTTGAAGAGTAGGCCAGAAGGATCTACTGGTGTTTGCTTACTTCCCTGAAAAACATACAGCTGTAAAAATCTTACATCTCTCACAGTGTAATGTCACAGGTCTGTCTAGGGTCTAAAAGGTTTGCCATGCACCTATATTTAACTATATTAATTTTTCCTAAAGACAATTTGGTAGGGGAGAGGGTATAGGTTTACTGCATACTCCAAAAAGCAGCTCCCACTTCCCCCAGAGCAATATTCTTGATTGACTAATCAGTGTCAACCAAGATGAAGGGCATCACTGTACCAAGTACCACTGTCAACCTGGATGAAGGGCAACAAAGCTGGTGAAGGGTCTAGAGCACAAGTCTTATGAGGAGCGGCTGAGGGAACCGGGGTTGTTTAGCCTGGAGAAAAGGAGCCTCAGAGGAGACTTTATCACTCTCTACAACTACCTGAAAGGAGGTGGGTGTCAGTCTCTTCTCCCAAGTAACTAGCGAGAGGAAACGGCTGCAAGTTGTGCCAGGGGAGGTTTAGATTGAATATTAGGAAAAATTTCTTCACTGAAAGGGTTGTCAAGCATTGGAATAGGTTGCCCAGGGAAGTGGTTGGGTCACCATCCCTGGAGGTATTTAAAAGACGTGTAGATGTGGCGCTTCAGGACATGGTTTAGTGGTGGATTTGGCAGTGTTAGGTTAATGGTTGGACTTGATCTTAAAGGTCTTTTCCAACCTAAATGATTCTATGATTCTATAAACAAACCTTCTGGCAAATACAAACAGTACAGTACATGCAAGCAGTATGATCAGATTTATAAACTCTATAGCTTTTTTAAAAAGCAAAATATTAAAGTGACCTAAATGCTTCATGACTACAGAAAGCTGCTTTTGTATTAATATGTTCTTAATTTTGCCCCTTAATCTTACACCGACTGGTAGTTTTACTTTGAAAGCCACTACACTATTTCAGGGAGGGTCTGCAATGGGTATGTGAAGGCAGAATTAAGCCCTTAGTTGTTCTCCAGATAACAAATAAACAAGAAACCTGCAAGAAAGGACTATTAATCCTTTTCCTATCCTCCTGAATTACAATTCTTCATTCTACAGACAAAACTACAGTTCCTAATTGCCAGAGAGGCATAGTGACATCCACCTTTCTGCAAGTGCTGCCACCTGCACCACAGCAGTGGAAGGACTTAGTAGAACCATCCAAGAGTTTTGAATTTTGGAGGCTGATAACTTTGTTTAGTTGGATTGCCTTGAATACAATATAAGGAACACCCTTGAGAATTTCTGGTAGATTTCAAGTCCTTACTCCAAACCACAGAAGGAGTAACAGTCACTCAGTTCAGATACAATTGTGTGTTTACCTAGGTGAAATGTAGTTTTCCCCCATCTTATTCTCAAAACCAGCAACTTCTAAAACTTTGGCCCGGGACAGGCACCTGGCATAGAAAACTACATCCTGAACAGCTGGAGTCTCCAAAGAAATGTTATTGAAAACAGGGTTGTATGGCAAATTGTTAACTGATGTAACAGCCAGCACAGCCAACACATGACATTTCAACTCCATATATCAGGTATAAAAGAAAAAATAGATTTTAATAGAATAGTCAAAAGAAAGGTACACTATTTTGGCTGCTTGTTTAAACCATACGTGGATCATTTAATGTAACTCAGTGACAATCCAGCAAAATTTGAAGAATGGAAATATTTTCATATTTTTCTCCCTTTTCCCAAAAGGCTATAGTGCTGAGCCAAGGGGGTGAGGTCACTGAGAACTTATGCCGATGATTCAGCTGGATGCTCAGCAAATTGGTATGCAGTGCTTCCCAATGATGGTTTCAGAACATTTCACTCTCACCATCAACTCAGTTTCTAGTTATATTAAGACAATCCACTTTATCCTTCAAGAGACAGAAAAACACAGCATATTAAGTTAGTGGTCCAGGTGCTGGCAACTAATGAAGCAAACACATTTCCTGATCAAGGTTATCTCTATTACATACACCCCTGTGTGACCTATGCAGCATTTCAGTGGTCAGAACAGGCTTCTAAGTTCAGACTGCATTCATCAGTACCAAAAGGAGAGACTCAACAGTTAACTTGACTGATACACACAAAAGTTTTAACTAAGTCCTTAAACAGCCTAAGTTCTATGCCAGAACTGCTAATACAGAACTAATATCAGTAACTATTACATCACTACAACATCCATATAAATGCCAGCACTACCCATACTGGCACAAAGAATTCTAGAGCAAAAATTCCTTGCTCCACCACAGTTGTGAATATGGACATCCAAATCAAAGGTTTGAACTCTGCTGTTTGGGGAGACAGCGGCCAGAAGCAACTCCCCTCAGATATGCAGAATTCCTTGTACCATAAACCAATGCATTACAAACAGAAAACAGAAATGTACATAAGGAGGTGGCTGAGCATCCAAGCTAAAACAAATGAGAACTTTTACAATAGTCAAGTCTATGCAGATATACTCATCAGACATTCTGATGAAATGTATCATACATAACATATAAAATATATAATAGATATAAAAATATATGTATACAAAACACCTGAATAAGAATAAAGCACATAGCTTATTGGTTTTCTAGGCACTATCAAGTCTAAAGCATGACCTTGATGTCATGCCTGAACAAAGTTACTTTTTTCAGTCTCAGGGGATCAGAACGTAACACTTTCTGAAGAATGAAGGAAAAAAAGCCATTCTTCTCCCGGGAACTCAAGTTTCAGAATAGGAAAAATCTCTCAGATGCCTTCAAACAGCTTGATAGCGTTTTCAAGGGGGCTTTCATCACAGTTTGCAAAAGATGTCTAGCATACACTGCCTTGTTTTTTCCACATTGTTGGACTTGTTTTCATGCCACTCTGCAATGACAACCAGACGCACCTCAAAACATGGGCCTAACTGGGCCCTTGAGTGCACACAGGTTACTAAGGACTTTCTATTTCTGTCCCTCTCATGATCCAGAGTCAGCACTGCCAGAAATACAGCTCAATAAACTGTTAAGCTTCTCGATCAAATCACCCCAAATTTCGGCAGGCCACCCTCCTTCCTACTCATTACAGCACTGTAGAAACAAGTATTCTTGTAATGATAAACTCCCCTGAAAACAGTAGGGCCCAATTCACGTTTTTATAAACATGAGTAGGAAATTTTAATCAATTTTTCTTCTCCAATCTGCCAATTTTTTAAGTCAAGAAATGTCCAACAGTCCTGATATTGCTGGCTACAGTTAGGAAATCCTACATCAGCCAGAGACTAGTAGGGAAGAAATTCAAGCTTTCTCTGACCTTTTCAAGAGGTCCAAGCTTTCTGGTCCACAAGAAAACCCAAGCAGCAGTGAAAGCAAACAGAAGGGCCAAGACCTGGAGTGAAAAGTGTTTCTTCTAAAATAACTAAGGCGTATGCTTCAAAGAATTAACAAAACATCCAAACAGTCCCATATTGAGTTCAATGTTTTACACAGACAAATCAATCTTTCCTAAATTTTGCCATACGTCCTTTCTCCTCCCAAGTGCAAGTGCAGCATGCCTCACTTTTTATTAAATCTACATCACATATACAAGAGTACTATAACAGTGTGCAAATCATTTAATCAATACTGCACTGATTTTGTTTAGCAATATAGAATTACTTAATGCAGCTCAAAATTTTTAATAATTGGAAATTCTGATGTATTTATTTATCCTTGTAAAAAAAAAAAAAGAGGCACTTTCACCTGTTGCATGGATGTGCTGTGCCAGGACAGTTCAAAAATCTTTTGCACCAAGAGCTTTTTTCTGTTTCAGATAGCTGGATCCATCTTCTTTATGTAAACTAACTACCATTGGTACAGAAGGAAATTCTTTGCGTTAGAATGTTTAAGACGTACTATTGTCTTTCTATTTAACTACTTTAAGTAATTAAATCGGTTTAAAAGATTAGTTTATAAATTTAAGGATAAGACTTTTGGTTTAAATGGAAAACTTTAATTCCACCTAAATCCTTCTGTTCTAGTGAAATACTCCATTATGCTGGAGATTAACAGGAAAAATATAGGCCAAACAGAAAACACCCACTAGATCTTAGGTTTGAGATACATGCTAAATTTGCCATAAAACATTTTTTGCATAGTATTTCTTTGATACCTTCACTTCTTACAAGTTTACGATGAAGATCACTAACCACTGATCCTATTATGTTTTACAACTAACTTTTATTTCCTTATTGCTTCATTAGTTTGTTCACATCCTAGAAAAGTGCAAAAATTAAAAATTTACAAACAAAAAAAACTAGTAATGATCCAGTTAGTGCTGAAAGAATATAACGATAATTTGGTGGGAATGGGGGGAGATCAGTAGTTTTCCATGAAAACACAGTATATCTAGGGATTTCAAAGATAAGCAATTCAAAAGAAATCACTCTGTCCAGACAAATGATTATGTCCAACTAATGTATCAAAACAGTTCTGTGGCAACCTCACAAAATGTCAGTTTTTCTACACATTTTCTGTCTTAGTCTTGTGATGCAGCAGAGTAAAAAGTAGGTTTTTTTACTCTCTCAGGAAATCTTGGATCAGTGTGCCACTCTGCAGCATCCATCACATATTGCCAGGCTAGGCTTCTTTTCTAATCTAAATTAGCAGTGTAGTTCAAGAACTATTTGTTCAAAGATTATTGAAAAATAGTATTTAAGCAAGCAGTATTTCTTCCTTTAATTTAGTTAATTATAATACTGTTTTGGAAATACTAGACAAAGCAGTTTATTTCCAAAAAAAAGTATTTACTGGCAGAATGCATGTGTCCTTTTTCAGAAAAAGCTCTCATTCATTGAATTTATTTTAATCTTGAGGAGCCAATACCACGTTCAAGGTTTACACAGAATGCATCTGAGGCATTGAAAGAATTTCAGTTACACCTTTTCTTATAATTTTGGGGGTTTTTTCCTTGTATCATTTAGAAATGAATTGCAGGAAAGAAAGTATTTCTGATTAATTCTTGAAACTACATGCCAACACAAAATGGATTAGATTAAGGGGGGGAGGGGTGCTAGAAATCAAAACAAAACTCACTTTTAGTTTAGTTTACTACGGAAAAATAACTTGAATACCACAAAATTCACTATTTTTCCCCCCAAGTAATAACCTTTTTTTCTAGCTCACATACCCAATTTTACAGAGGGACTTAAGCCACAGTCCAGATCATCACAGAACTAATTCTGTGCATAAACAGGCTCTGTATTTTAGATTTGGTGCCTAACAAACATTTTTTCCCCTCTAATCATGCTTGCTTTGTCTTGCAAACTAGTAGAAATACGTATTCATAATAGAAACTACGGTCTATTAATAATGCCTGAAAACATGCAGCTTTTCTACATAATTCAAGTTTATATAAAATAAATACAACTTTGGCAGTTTCATCAATAATTTTCATATTTGCTTTATGTAAATAAGAACTGAGTTACAATCAACCTTGATGTGAACTCACTTACAAAACATGACATAAGCATTATTTTGTTGTTAATAAGTCAGAAATAAAGTGATTTGAAAATCCTGATTTTAAGTATGTTCTTATTACAAAAATAGAACTTATTTCTTGTCAAACACTATTTTCTCTTCTGTACTAACGCAATTACATCTTAGGCAGCAGTTACTAAACCATCCCCCTCCCCACAAGATGCTCACTCCTCTCCCATCCCCTGAGCCCCAGCCTGGGTTTAGAGGAAAGCAAGGGGTCTATTGCCTATCTACAACTCAGAAAACTCCATTTCAATGGAGTTGTACAGATCACTTAATCATTGGTCATTGGCTTTAGCGGTTTACAGAGGAGGATCCTCTTCCACCTGGGCTGGGCTGCTCTTTCTATCCATCTGCTGCCCTCTCAGCTGCCTCCACAGTTGTAGGTAACACACTGTGCTGCTGCGGGAGAAGTGAGACTCCGCCCTTCCCAGAAATTTGGCAAGACTGACAAATTGTAATTTGAGAAAAATCAAAGTGAAACACAGGCACCTACCACTTCACAGAGTTCAGCTTAATACAATATTCAAGAGATAATGAAAGATGCTTTTGTAGACAGAAGAGATCCTTTCTTGCAAACATGGCCAGTATCAGAACTCCTTTAAAAGACAGGTCAGAAAATTACACAGCAATTGATGCCTTCCCCCCCGGGCAAAGAAAAGAGTATAACTGTGAAAAGCTGCAACACAAAATTTGAGCCAAATATCTTTCAAACAGCTCACTGAGATCCACACAGCCATCATACATAAGCCTTCGCTGCAACCAGATGCGACATCCCTGCTCCTTCGATGATCTGCATTTGGAGTGAGGTAGGAGAGCAGGCTGCCGAGAACCCTTGGGGGTATCTTCAAGTGGAATGAAGCAGCTACTGCTTCACTCCTCACAACTGCCCCTGCTGCTTCAGACCCACTCACAGAGTGACAGAAAGACTGGCTTGCCTTTCTAGGAAGATCTATATTCTTCATCTCCTAATACACAATGTGGTATTGGGAAAGTTTGGGAACTGTGGAGTCCTTTACATTAGTACCACTTAAGGCTTTCACCCAGTTAATCACGAATAAGGTTGCTGATCTTCTATTTACCACTAAGCTTCACAGAATGGCACTGCGTTAGTTAAGTATCACTCTGCCTATAAACTCCTCTAGTGTGTGAAAAGCCCTCTGATTTCTCCTCCTTTAATATTTTACTTTGAATTGGGAAAGCCGCTCATTTATCTATTTCCACATTACCTAAAACAATACTGCCTATCAAAAATCTATTTTAAATAATCAATTTTAACACTCATTCAAACCAGCTAGCCAAACCCTGAGGATTTAAGTAAAGATTTTAATCTCATTTCACAGATGTGGCTTTTAGTTATCTTCCTAAACTGAGGTTGTCTCACTTGTCAGTAACTATTAAAACCTGTTGATTTGTAGAACTTCCCACTCAATGTGATTTTTTTTTTGCTTCTATGAGTGCAGATAATGTGTCTTTCCAGTCAGCAATATTTCATTTAGATATATTTATTAATATTCTTAATTCAGACTCTTAAGTTACATTGGAAAATGGTGAATCAACATTACTTTCATTAAATTTGCAGTGTTAGCTAGAAACGTATGAAAATTCACATAAACAAAAATTTGATAACAAGACTAGAAATACTCAATATATAAAGAATTCAAAAGAGATTTTGCATTTTCAAGTAGTTCTCTTCAATTAGTTATCTTCCTTCCCTCAAGTCACTCCTTTTCAAAATGTGTATTTTAAGTATTGAAAAACAATTTCACTTAAACCTACACTTATTCACTTTAAGTTAGAAGAAATAATAACAAACACCAGGTGGAAAAATGAACCGAAGGGATCATAAACATCACATTACTCTTTCCTGTAGAAAAGCAAAATTTTGAACCAATTAGATATGTCATCAAGATAAAGCATTTGGACTCTGTGAAATGTTATTTTCCTTTTGACAACTTCAAATATCTGGTTTAAATTTGGTCTTTATTTAAAAAGAAAATGCAACATTTAAAAACTATCAGAAGTACACTACATCCATTTCCTTCCAGAATGACTTCATAGCACATCCTGAAGGAGGCTGTCATGGATGCAGAATAAGACCATTAAGATTTACCCATGG